>NC_041403.2:71524742-71830367 GCF_900747795.2 Erpetoichthys calabaricus | reverse complement strand
GAGGGCCATTAGGTAAAATCTGTGTCTCATGGCACTGCATTCTAAAGATACAGAATTGGGCTGTTTAGTACATCTAGTCAAACACCATACATCTGCTCATCCAGGGAGGCAATGGTCAGAGGGTGGTGTGGAATTGTCCATAGCTGACTTCCTCCAATTTCACATATACTGTATGCTTTATTTCAAAACCTGTCCAGAAAGAATGTTGTCCTGATAGCACTGTTACACATGTCTTCCCAAATGGGTGAATGTTTATGACCTTCTTAAGACAGTTGAAAGGTGGACTTGTGGATAAATCATCTCACTAGCTGAAAGGCTAGTTAGGTATGTTGAGATACACTTCAGGGTTTATTATTTATACACTATATCTCAGCGTTGTTTAATAAAAAATATTTTATTTTGGGTTGGGATGCCTCTTGGGTACTCCCTTCTAATACCAGTGTATATATAGAATTGTGATTTTGAAACATAAACACACAAGCAGAATGTTAGAAAGGGCTGGGGCATCACAGGGAATCTCTTTTAATGAAGAAAATTGAGTATTTAAACTTGTGACGTTTATAGGGCAGGGTCAATGGACACATTTTGTCTCCTCATCGACTTCATCACAACAACATTGTGATAGTAGTGCATTGTCTTTAAGTAGCAATAGACGAAGAGGTGGGACAGGAGGTCATCACAGCTCATCTGGCCAGCTGAAGTCTTTACTCCTGGCAGAAGAGAAGAGAGGTTATGCTGCTGTATTGTGCTTCATTTTTTTTTCTCCTATGCATCTTGCACATTGGATCACAGAAGAAACAGATTATGCTTGCATAAATGACAGTTCTTTAATATAATTTACTGGAAATAAAATTTGATGCTAACTTCACCATACATTTTCAGAATCTGTATAGCCTAATAGATTCAGAGAGAGTTGGAATTGGCCTTAGCAGTATGAGACATAACACAAGAACCAGCCGCAAATGAAGCACCAATACATCACTTGGCAAAGTCACGCACATCACCACAATCACTTATGCTTGAATAATTAGGAGTCACCAATCAACCTAACATCTATGTATGTCTTTAGGCCTGACACAGGCATGAGAGAAATGTGCTTGATTACACATAAACAGAGACCTGTCCTCTGGAGCAGCAAAGAGCTATGCCCCTCAAAATGAATTTCTCTACACATGAAAACTGGTACACAAAATTAGAGACTGCTGTATTTACTAAGACCCTTTTAACTCAATCATGGAGTTAGATGGTTGCTATTCAAGCCCTTCCCTTACTGCCACACTTTCTTATATCCAGTGCCAGTGCTCAGTTATTTTGCACCCTAGGCCAAGCTTATTAGGGCGCCAACCAAATGTTTGGTAGTGAATCCGTACGGCCCTTCTGCTCTGCACCCTAGGTGAATGCCTGATTTGCCTTAATGGTGGCACAGGCCCTGCTTATACCTCCTTTGTGATGAGATCTCATCAATGCATTTTTCCAACTGCCTCCTGATGTCCGTCCTTGGTAGGAACTACAGTATGTTATTTTTCATTGAAGATTTTATGTTTCAGCTGTTTGTTTCAGCTTCACTTCAGTTTAAGTATCTTATATATGAAGGACCTGTAGATAGAATAAAATAAATATATGAATAAACAACACAGACTCATTAGGCCATTAAAACTGTATTACATGTACATTAATAACCCAAAGAAAGTTTCTAAACCTTTATAACCCATAATATCTTGTATGTCGTATTCTAACAACTGACAGGGCTGCCACTATTAAACTTCATTCCCCCCTAATTCTGAATTGTAGCCCATGGTATTAAACTGCAGTGTCATTGCTTCCTTGCCTTCTGCCATAATTATTTCTAATCTACTTTACCAATAGCATGGAGCTTAGAGTAACATATAACATGCTTGGTTTACCAGCCAAGAGTGAATGCTATCAGTTCTGCAATCTTGAATAAAAAAATTGAGCTGTCAGTAGAAGCCGTAATCAGAGGCTAACACCTGTAGTTTACTATTTCTCTGTCGTTGCAAATAAAAAGATGCCCCTATTCCAAAATGGTTGTAGACTTTGAAAGCTTGCAACAATCCAACAATGTCTTATTACAAATGAAAGCTTTGCCTTGATAAATTAGGATCCCTGCTGCGTGTAAACTTGCACTATTTTTTATAACATTGAAAAAAATAAATGTTTTTGGAAATTTTATCTTAATTGAATTTTTTATAAAACTTTCACATGTATTTATTCGCAATAATTCTTGAATCCTCCTGAAGCAGACAGCCAGACCCTACAAAGGTGGGCACTTGCTTGACCTCGTCAGTTATTTGAATGCTACCCTATTACATTTTCTGATCTGTTCCAATTATGGTTTGTTTTGTTTGTGGACTCTTAGTGTTTTCATATTATGGTATCACCTTTAATTGAATAGGCAGATTAGCATGGAAGTGTACAGTTAACAAAGAGTGAAAAGTGTTTAGAAATAAGCATTTTTACAAAGTGTTCTTTATTGTTATTTCACTTGACAGCCAGCCACCATTCTAATCAATTGGATTCCTGCCAGCATTACTGTGCTATGATAAATCAAAATAAAGATAGTTTATACAATTAGCAGAACATACGTTGTGCACATCTTTTTAGCTATAGTACACCTGCCCTTCCCACATTTTTAGTAATGTGAATGTGCAAACAATGCTGTGGAATGTCTCACAGGCATGTACCTGCTGATTATGTGTGTGTGCAGTGTGCCGACAGGATATCAGAATGCACTACTTGTTCTATTTTATACTTGATGACCCAACTATACTCCAGTACAGTACAAAATAAGAAGGTGTACTTACAGCATGCTAGAGGAACACTAAACTTGGACACTACAGGACTAGAAAAACAGGGCTGATAAATTCTGGATGTTGTTGATAGGTATCATGGAAGTGTGTTAACTGTGTAGGCTAGTAGTAGTTGTTAAACAGCAGTGCATGTACTATAATTTTCAAAGTCTTCAAAAGAAGAATGACTTAACAAAACAACAAGATATTAGAACATCATTGTGTAACAGTCCAGGTTGGCTGCAGCTGCCAAAACCCTCCCAAACCCAGGACCATCAATATTCATGACCAGGATAAGCAGTACAATGAAGACACATGGCAAGCAAGAGTGGTGCAAAGTGCTCAGTTGCTTTTATTTCCCATTAGGCAGCGGTTCAAAACCCCACGGTGCATCAATGCAGTGCTTCAATAAATAGTCAATAAATGATCCATATAAATCAGGTGATAAGTGGATGTTAAAAGGTCATTAATAAAAAAACAAATCCATAAAAACGAGATTACCATCCACTGTCAGGTTCCATCCATTAAAACGATCACGAGCCATGGTGCTTCACGCTACAATTGACATCTTATGTGAGCCTCCGCAGCTAGAGGAGATATCCACCGATAGGCGCAGTCAGCTCTTTACCCTGTCTGAAGCCACCACCTCCAATCATAGGCCTTTGGCTGGGCACCTCACCGAGCTTTTCTCATCTCTTTCGATGCCGTTCCTTGACCACAAGTGGGAGCCCATTTTTAGCACTTGGTCACATCTGCTCCTTGGGTTGCTCAGCTGGAGCAACCTATGTCCCACTTCGAGCGCCGGCCACACACTCCTCATTGGCTGTCACTCTGAATACCTAAAAATCAAACTTGTGGGGGGTTTGGTTCAGTGAAAATAAATTCTAAAATACTGTTATGATCTTATAAATCCCTCATTGTCTATTATTGGATTTGATTATCAAGAAAATATTGTAGCATTATATTAACAAATACTTTTTGTGAATATTTGACAGACACTATTGAGGTTTAAGGTTTACACTTTTTTTACTTAGTCATGTATACACAAAAAAAGCTTAAAAATTGCCTTCTCGGTTCTTATAAAAGCATGATATTTCACACTGTGAATATGTAGATCTTTATTACAGTTGGAGCCCAGGCAGGTTGAGTGACTTGCTCAGGGTCTCACAGTGGCTCAGAAGCACAGAATAAACCAGCTTTGTGAAAATTTAAAGTCTAAATGTCTTAGCCACTACTGCACATAATACTCTGTTCTAAGTATAATTAAAAATCCAAACATTAAGAAACACAAGAAAGGAAAAGAATTCTTTAGCAAAAAAAATTATATTCTTAAATAAGCTATTGAAACGAAAGTCACTTTATGTCAATGTCAATTTATTTATATAGCACATTTAAAACAACATAATAATGCTGTGGTCAAAGTGCTTTACAATAATAGAATAAAAGAAAAACAAAACAAATGAACATAAAACATAAATAGAAATAAAATATATGAACATAAAATAAAATACATAATAAATAGAAGTAATTTTATATACATAAAAAAATAGAAGTAATGTTATATAATCACAAAGAGGAAACCATCAGTATTACTGAAGGTCACGGAATGCAAGTGAATAGAAATGAGTCTTTAATCTTGTTTTAAACAGTTCAATTGTAGACGACTCCTTTATTTGATGTAAGGAGTTCCACAGGCGAGGAGCAGCAGCTGCAAATGTCCTGTCCCCTTTGGTTTTATACTTGGTACGAGGGACAACCAGAGACAGCTGACCAGAAGATCTAAGCACTCTAGATGGCTGATGTAAAACACACAGTTCAGATAAATAGGCAGCAGCAAGCCCATGTAAAGATTTAAAAACTAGCAACAAGATTTTAAAATCAATTCGAAAACTGACAGGCAGCCAGTGTAAAGAAGCTAAAATAGGAGAAACAGAATCAGACTTTCTTGCCCCAACCAGAAAGCGAGCGGCAGCATTTTAGACCAACTGTAACCTGTGTATCAGGGATTTGTTAATCCCAGAATATAGCGAGTTGCAGTAATCAAGGCAAGAAAAAATAAACGCATGAGTAGCTATCTCAAGATCCCTAGAAGATAAAAAAGGCTTTATCTTACCTAATAGACGAAGTTGGAAAAAGCAACTCTTGAATACAGAATTTACTTGTTTCTCAAAAGAGAGGTTACTATGAAAGGTAACACCAAGATTGCGGACTTGAGGTTTGGAAAAGACAGAGAAAGAGTCGAGAAATCCAAGACTAATTTGGGATTTAGCTGATGGACCCACTATAAGCACCTCCATTTTATTTTGATTTAGATCAAGAAAATTATTAGCCATCCAGGATCTTAGTTCAGACAGATAGTTGTGGAGTTGATTTGTTGTAGAGTTGCAGACAGGAATATAAACCTGAGTTTCATCAGCACAGCAGTGAAAAGAAATGTTAAATTTCCTAAAAATCGCTCCAATAGGGTGAAGGTATATGGAGAATAACATAGGACCCAAAATGGATCCCTGAGGAACACCATATTTAAGAGGAGCAGTAGATGAAGAAGAGGAATTAAAAGTCACTGAAAAGTGTCTACCAGTTAAATATGACCTGAACCAGTTAAGAGCAGCCCCTTTAAGCCCAACAAGATGTTCAAGCCACAACAGCAATATTTCATGGTCAATAGTGTCAAAGGCAGTAACTTTATGGTTATTATATAAAATAATTTACAGCAACATTTCTGTAGCATTGATTTAAATATTCCTCCACCTCTGTCAAATGGCACAGCCCCCATTGGAGTTATCTGCAACTTTCTACTTTCTTATCCTTCCAATAGGAAGCAATAAATTATATACTTTAATTCCTATTCTGATGACACAAACCAAACGTTATTATTAAGTATATGGCAACATCATTTCCATAAAAGCCTTAACACCAATGGTACACTTTGTAATACCTACAATACTAACACAAACACTTTCTTCTACTTCTATTGCCTTCTAATACATGTTAGGAAAACAGAGGTGTTAATGCTAGAAAAAAATAGCTTTAATGATAAAATGTTGCTGACAGGTTTAATTTCTGACAGTTTCAAAGCTCACCCCAGAGAATACGTAAAATCCTTAGGTGTTATTTATCATCAAGATCTGTTTTAACAGTCACATTAAAACAGTGTTTTCTCCTGATTAGAAACATTTCACAATTAAGGTGGTTCACAATGCTTTAACTTGGGCAGGGTCAATTATTATAATGTGTTACTCTTAGGTATCCTAATACTGTACTGCTTCTTTTTCTTACTAATGCCCCAAATACCACTGCAAATGTTGTAACCAAGGCAGAGAAACATAACCTTTTCACTTCAGTCATGATGCTGTTGCACTTGATTCTGGTGTATTATATATTTCTGAATAATCCTCTTCAGTTGCAAATATGGCTAGTTACTCTGTTGTGTGTTTAAATTCATACTGAATATAATCTTTCCACTTGCTTGTCAGTCTTTACAACTTCAGTCTGTTCAATGTCTAGAAAAAGGTTATGGAAATTTTGAAGAATCCATGGAGCTGGGAAAAGTTAGATATCAAAAACAAATCAAAGATAAAGATCACTGAGCTCAAGTGACAATTTTTCTTTCAGATATAAACATTTTTTTTACATTCCTCAGCAGCAATATCTTGACTAAAACAAGACATATTCTTGTTTGAATTTTCATTTGAAATACATTTTGTGAATAAAAGAGAGGAACGCAGGAAAAGGTTTAGGGTACCCACCCTGTATACTTGAAGGGTTGGCTGCAAAAAGAGCAAAAAATCATCAATAGTTCTTTACAGAGTTGAGTGCAATACAGAACGGATTCATTGCTAACAAAAATGGCATTTTTAAGGTCGGGTGGAGGAAGTGACATCATCAGGTCTGGAACCGGAAGTGATTTCATCAGGCCTGGAACTGGAGGTAATGTTGACAGACTCGGGTAGATTATCACTTGGGTGGTCTGCAGGAGAAAAAGAGAAAGGGTTAGTGCACACTTCCATCTCCTGGTCTGGCTTGGGATTACCGTCTTTCGAGCCCTTTAGCTGCTTCCCATGCGCACATTTTATTTTAATTGGAACGTTGTGGTTACTGTAAACAACCCCATGGATTAAATTAGAAATCTTTAAATTTTCTTGCATAATACTTAGATTAACTATTACCTGGGATTAAATAGACTTTTTCTATCTTTTGTTCCCACACATCCTGCACAGTGCCTTCAAACCTACATTTCCAATTATTCTGGCAATCTCTTTGTTTCATCAGGGAAGCAGGTGGTTGGCATTTCCTTTACCTGGACAATTTCTTGATTGTCAGGGTAAAATTTAGCTGGAATGAGCTGAAACTTTTGGCCAACTAGAATATATATATCTTCCTTTCTGCCATTTGCATTGACATGCTGCTCAGCCACTTGTTGTGAACAGAGTGAGTTTCTTTCAATAAAAAAGGGCTAATTTCTAGTAAAATGCTTCTCGGATGGGAAAGATTTGAAAATGCTAGATTGAGATTGTAGTCCGGGACATTCCAGCATTATATGATCACCAAATGTCTCTTTTAAAGGGCAAAATGAATTGTAATGTAGAATGCACATCATCAAGGCAACAACAAAAGAATGGAAACAACAAATAAGATTAATTTTCGAAGTAGTGAAATGTTGAAAGTTTCCTAAAAAAACACCATAACAATTTTTTTGAGTATCTTGAGACTTCCTTAAGTTAATTCAGCATATCATTTTCATGCTTATATTTAACCTATCATAATGCTTTTCATTTTATCAAAGTTAACAAATGGTATTGACAATCATGATTGTTGCATTCCAGTTATAATGCTAGCACTAACTGAATCGATATTCAATGGGCTCGGTACCTGGCTTTCTACACCAACAAAGACTCAACATATAGATTTGTTTTTTTATAAACCAGATGATCCTGCAATCCCTTCCTTGTGGTCTACCAGTCCACCGACAGCTAAAGTCACTTCAGTACACATGTACTTTGTCAGCATGCCCGTGCCAATCAAACAGAGGAAGCTCTGCAGTCTACTTGTGACTTTACGCTGTAGGAAAATAAATAAATGAATAAAGGTAAATACTATTCGATCTGGCTTTTATATAAGCAACATATAAATGTTTTTAACATAAAGACCATCACAAAACATAATCACAAACTGGACTTTGCATGATACCTTGGCGAGCTCTGTAAGCCGTGCTTTTTCTTTGAAGGACAAGTGTGGGGCAGACTGACTGACAGCATGATGCCTGACCTGTTGCTGCATCCAAATGGCGCCATCTTTCGCCTTTATGTCTGGTGCAGCTGTGTTGTTCTTATATGTGAGTGGACGTTTCTTGTGAGAAGGATTTCTGTTCTTTTTCTCCTAATTTAGAACCCTCATCCTCATCTGAGTTCACCTCTGTTATAGCACGTCCTTATTTGAAAACAGCAGTGTCAGATTGAGGGGAGCGTGAACGTGACTGATAGAATAAAACTGAATTAAAAAAAAAAAAACAAAAACACTAACCTTTACAAGTACCATAAATTTACACCGGCTGTTACAGACTCAAATCAAATGTATGTTATTTTGTTCTATAATGGTAAGAATATGAGCAGCTCACTACTCAAAACGGAGGCATCTGGGATCAAACCATGAACGTCTTGATTACGAGTCAGCAGTTCTTACTGCTGCACCACCAAAGCGGTTGTATTAAGGGTGTGTCAATGTCCAATCCTAACGTGAGTTCTTTTTCTGCAGTTATATTCTTGAATAAAAGCGCACTTGTTTTGTTATACTTGTATCTTTTGTGAAGGTGTTTATTTCATATTTGGACTTCAGGCTTCACACATTATACACTTCAGTTCTACATTTTGTCAATTATTACTAAAACATGAAAAACATTTCTGCTTTAATGATGTGCTTACATAGATTGTTGTAGACACAGAACACATATGAAATGCATGTGTTCCAAATAACGATATATTATTTACCCTATACAACTTCAGGAAACTCACACACAGGTAAACAGACTTGAGCTGAGAGAACTTTCTGCCCTTTCTGCATGGGGGGATGGGATAGCAGGCTGCTTGCTGCTTTTGCTGATCGACGCATTTACAACACAAAAGATGCTGACGGAGAGGTGTGAACGGATTTAAAGTGGGCCGGAATTACAAGTTTTTTCGTAGGGTTTGGTAATTCTAGCATTAATATCCCTGATCCACAACTCCTGACTGTTACTGTCATTTTTCTTTTAATTAAACAAAATCCACTTTTTGTCTTTAAGTCATTTGATTTCCATACACTGGTTTGCTGTGAAAATCAACGTTCTGGGAGATTTCAACAAACATGATTAAACTCCTGTGCCTTTAGACATCCCAGTTCTTAAGTACAACTCTTTAAGCCTAGAAAGGATTAAAAAAAGACATTTAAAACACAACTAATGCTATCAAATAATTAAATTAATCATAAAAATTGATATTTTGTTAATTGTATTGAAAAACAGAAACCAGTTTAACAGCAATGTAATAGTATTTTAATAACTTTCTCCAGGAAATATCAGGATAAATGCCACATGAGTTGCTCAATAGTACTTAAAATCGAAATCTTTTATTAAAAGGTAGTTGTGAAAATGGAAATGCATCAAAAGACCTGGTAAAGTTAAAAATCCTGAATGCAATGGCTGACTCGAGTAGAATAATATCTGAAAAGACCCAAAAGCCAGCTCCCGCTGAAAGGAGTATACAAAACACTGAAATGCATTGAGATGTGTTTTTACTTGCTGGGAATTAATGAAGAGGTAAGATGCTTTTGTGCGTCCTGTCCTGAGTGTCAACTACTCCAAATCCCCTGTGACAATAAGCTCCCTTAGACCTCTTGATAATTATATGCTTATCTGTCGAGCAGATCAGCACATTTATATAGTCAGGCTACTCAAAGTCTGAAGAGGTTGCAAATATATCATAGTATTAGTAGATTATGCTACATAATATCCTGAAGCCATGCCACTGAGTATGGCTGATTCAAAAACCATCACTCGTGGACTTGTTGGGATGTTTGCCACTTGTCAGCATCCTCAAGCAAGTCCTAACAGATCAGAGGGCGCCATCTGGCAACCGCATTTAAGCAGGTTGCCAAACTCCTTCACAAAATAATTTAAAAACATCGAAATGGATGGTCTGGTAAAAAGATTTAACCACACCCTAAAGCAGATGCTAAAGAAAGTAATTAAAGGGTATGGCCAGGATTGGGATCAGCTTCTTCACCTACTTTACAGCTCAAGCTGTATGTATGGTGTAATTACAAGCAATAGAAGACATAAATTGTGTTAACCAATATGAATTTTAGTTTGGCAAGTCAATTTATTAAATCTGTGATCTTTAATTTGAGTTATTGTCAGAAAAGCATTGTTTTACACAGCAAAGTCAAACATAACAGTGAACATGAGCAAAGTTCAGGAATTAAATGAGCAAATGTAACTCAGGTAATCTATTATTAAATGAGAAGAAAAGATTTTGGATATTAGTGAAATACATACATATTTTATACTTAGAAGTCCAAGAAGCACAAAAGTCTCAAAAGGATATTTGCAATCCTAAAAAATGCACATGGATTCCAAGTAAAAGTGGAGCAAATAGCAAAGAAATGACACTTCACGTTAAATGTTATGCTTATTTTTAACATACTGATATGCAGTATATTGAGTCTACAGTTTTCTGTCTGTCTTACAGGATTAAATGGTGAGCCAAGTCCCAGTTTTGAGTACAGCTTCAGGTGAAGGTTTCAGGGCACTTTCAGTCTAGACACTGAACACTAATTAAGATTTCAGTGTCAAAGAAAATAAACCAAACAAATCATATTTGGTTAGTCTTAGGTATACTACTAACATTTTATTTTAATGAATCAAGTATGTGTGCGTGTGTGTGTGTGTGTGTGTGTGCGTGCCCTGCGGTGGGCAGGCGCCCTGCCCGGGGTTTGTTTCCTGCCTTGTGCCCTGTGTTGGCTGGGATTGGCTCCAGCAGACCCCCGTGACCCTGTAGTTAGGATATAGTGGGTTGGATAATGGATGGATGGATGAAGTTTGTTACAACATTTTGTAGTTAAGTTCTTCAACACTGACATCATATGGTTATGTTATTAGAAACGTTTCCACAATTAGGTGATGCGAGAAGTGGTGTCTCAGAAGTCACTGTTGAAGCTGATTTTTTTTTAAATATACACACAATCTTGATAAGAATATAAATAACATTCTGGCTAAGTCTGCAGATGATACTAAACTAGATGGAATGGTGGATTACTGTGTGCAGAATCAGCTGAATCAATACAGGAAGACCTGAGCAAAATACGAGCTTGGCCATGTTTGTGGCAGATAAAATGTAATGTAAATAAATACAAGGTATTACACATGGAAGATAAAAATATTCAAATTGAATAGAATGTTTGAAAAGTGAAACTTACAAGAAGGACTTTGGGGTTGAACTAGATTCATTGGTACATTCAGCCAGTGTACAGAAACGAATGAAAAGGCTACCAGGATGCTTGGTTATTTACCCAGGTTGAGTACAAGTCAGGGGAGGTTATATATAAGCTACAGTGGAAGGTCTGTGATACGGTTTGCATATTTGCAGCTAGTACTCCACAAAGGGAGAGAATGAATCACGTATCTTAAAATATTTTTTTATTCCTAAGCTTTTGACAACCTACCAGATGTCGTCATCAGAGGTAAATGATTAGACATACAGGAATCAAGGGCAATATATAACAAATGAAGGTGTGGGGGTGCAAGGGGAGAGAGTGGATCAATAAGGTAGGGTTCGGTCATAAAGTCTTAATTATTATTTGCATGTTTTTCTTTTTAAGCCTGCATATGCTGGGTTCATGTCCAAATGTCGGTTAATGGCGTATTCATTTGAGAGCCACAATTCAGCTAGTATATAATGCATCTGGAGTACTGTGTCTAGTTTTAGTTGTAATATTATAAAAGAATACACAGTGCTAGAGAAAGTCCAGAGAAGGGCACTAGGCTGATTCCAGGACTTTGAGTCATGAGGAAATATTGAAGGAGTTGAATCTTTTCAGTTTAAGCAAATGAAAGTCAAGAGATGAATGTCTAAAACTATGAAAAGAATTAGTACAGCTGTTACTTAAAATAAGTTCTTTAAAAAGAACACGGGGGCCATAGGTAGAAACTGGTTAAGGGCAGATATCACATAGTAAACTACAGACACATGGAATAAGTCACCAAGTGGTGTGGTAGATAATGGTACTTTACTTATTGAAAACTTGGGTTATCATGTATGAGAAATAGGTGAACAGGAGAAGCATGCTGGTTGGACTGCATCGACTGTTCTCTTCAAGTCTGTTCTAATATTCTTAAAAAAAAACACTATTTAAATTATTAGGGAATTAGAAAGGTCAGTTCATAAATCATTTTGTAATGTTTAAAAAATGCTTCTTATTTATCTTTTGCTTGCATCATTGCCATGTCCTTCTGTCATTGTGTTTGTCTCTGGAACTAAACCAATGGTCTAGTACTTTGCCCTCAGGCCTGCCAAAGATTACAGGATCATTATTACCCACCCTCACCTCCCATGTTCTTATTAGCTAACACTGGAAAGGCTGCTGCAGCTTACTGTAGTAAGATCCACGGCCACATTTTCTGATTTGTAGTTGCTTTCATTAAACCAGCCATTGATGACCTTTGAATAACATGCATCCCATCAGATAAACAACATGAATCATAATCCAGCACTGATGTTACTTTTCCAATGCTGATGTGGTGCTCCCAATGCCACTTGGAAATTCCTTTTGCTATCTGGCTGCTCGGCCACATAAAGATTTTTTGATCATTATGTCATAGCCTGCTTTAAGTAAAGAAAAGTAATAATACATTTGGCGTAATACTTTGAAAAAAGTTACAAACATAAAAACCCAGTATGCCTGTTATACATATGAACTATTCACATCCAACTCATCTCATATGCAAGTCTAAAGTCTACTGCCAATTTAAGATCTTCAAAAAGAAGCCCATGTGATCCTGCTTAATGAAGGTGATGAAGAAAGGTAAAATAAATGGCATACAAAGGTGCAAAGACAAGTTGGCATTCAGCCACACAAAAGCAAAGGCAAGGAATTGATCTGTCTACCTTCCTTGATGGTCCTCAAATAAACTCCCACTTTTGGAGCCTTTGAGGTTTCTAAGGTATTAACCAAGAAGTGGCAGGCCTTTGTGGTGGGAGTAGTCATCGTTGCTGGGGATTTTAACCAGGCAAACATGAAGAGAGGTTTACCCCATTTTTACCAACATGTGGATTTTGCAACTCGAGGAACCAATATATTGGATCATGTCTACACCAACATTAAAGGAGCATTCAAAGCATCCCCACGTCCCCATCTTGGCTCATCAGACCACATCTCTATTATGCTAATCCCAGCATATAGACCTGTGCTCATCAGATCAAAACCATCACTCAAACAGGTGAGAGTTTGGCCAGAAGAAGCCATGAATGCACTACAGGATTGTTTTGAGTGCACTGACTGGTCTGTGTTCAGTGAGGCAGCTACCACAGATCAAAGGATAGACATAAATGAATATGCAGAGGCTGTGTTTGGCTACATAAACAAGTGCATGGAGGATGTCTGCGTCACCAAAAACATCATTGTCAGGGCAAATGATAAACCGTGGGTGACTGCTGAGGTGCGAGTTTTGCTGAAAGTGAGAAACTGTGCTTTTAAATCTGGAGATATAGCTGCCCTTAGAACAGCAAGAGCCAACCTAAATAAAGCTATCAGAAGAGCTAAAAGGGCTCATGGAAAGAAAATAGAGAGTCATTTTCAAGATCACAGGAACAGCAGAAGATTGTGGCAGGGGATTAAATCTGTGACAGATTACAAAACAGTTTCTTACCCCTGTGATGATAGCTTCAACTTCCTGAATGACCTAAATAAGTACTTTGGACGGTTTGAAGCATTGAATGATACATCACCAGTGAAGGCCACCCCTCATCCTGATGAGAAGGCACTGTGTCTGGAACCGGATGATGTTCTACGGACTTTGAGGAGAATTAATCCAAGGAAAGCTGCGGGACCAGACCAGATACCAGGTTGTGTACTCAAAGGATGTGCGGAGCAGCTGACACATGTCCTTACGGATATATTTAACATCTCTCTGTGTCAAGCTGTTGTGCCATCTTGCTTTAAAACCTCAGAAATCATCCCAGTTCCGAAAAAACCCATAGTCACAACCATGAATGACTATCGCCCTGTAGCCTTAACATCAATAGTGATGAAATGTTTCGAGAGGCTGATCAAGGACCACATTACTTCTGTCCTACCCTCCACTTTTGACCCACTCCAATTCGCCTACCGCTCCAACCGTGCCACAGAGGATGCCATATCTATTGCACTCCATTTTTCATTGGAACATCTGGAGAATAGAGACGCTATGGTCCGCATGTTGTTTGTTGATTTTAGTTCGGCTTTTAATACCATCATCCCTCAGAATTTGATCAGCAAACTGGGCCCATTGGGACTGGGCATACCTCTGCAAAACTGGATATTGGACTTTCTAATGGATAGGCCACAGTACGTACGGCTAGGAAAGAATAAATCAGATACCATCTCCTTGAGCACAGGTTCTCCACAGGGGTGTGTTCTAAGTCCCCTCCTCTTCACGCTCATGACCCACGATTGTTGTGCCAAGTTCAGCACAAACCAAATTATTAAGTATGCGGACGACACAACAGTGGTGGGTCTCATTCGAGGTGACGGGGAAGGGGATTACAGAGAGGAGGTGAAGTCATTTGTGGAATGGTGTGATAAAAACAATCTGATACTGAATGTCGAAAAAACAAAAGAACTGGTGATCGACTTCAGGAAGAAACAGCTGATACACATCCCGGTCTACATTAAGAACACTGCTGTGGAAATTGTGCAGTCTACTAAGTTCCTGGGAGTTAATGTGACGAACAACCTCACCTGGTCCCTGCACACCTCCTCCGTCATCAAGAAAGCTCACCAGCGCTTGATCTTTCTGCGGAGGCTAAAGAGGGCCCATCTCAGTAAGTCAGTCCTCACCACTTTTTACAGAGGGACCATAGAGAGCGTGCTAACCAGCAGCAGCTCTCTGTGGCAGGAGAGCTGCAGCGCTTCGGACTGGAAAGCACTGAGGAAAGTGGTGAGGGCTGCGGAGAGGATCATTGGAGCCCCGTTGCCTAATGTACAAGATTTGGCAAAACAACGCTGTCTGGCCAGAGCTGTGCGGATTTCTAGAGACCCTACTTATCCTTCCTCTGAACTCTTTTCCCTCATGCCCTCAAGCAGAAGGTACCGCAGCCTGAAATGTAGAACTACCAGGTTTAAAAACAGTTTTTTTCCTACTGCCGTTCGTCTTTTAAATGAAGAATTTTAGTATTTTATTGTAGGCTGATTTTAACTATGTGTTTTTATTAAAGTCTTGTGCATCGTATTTTCGTTCTGCAGCACATCTTGGATGTTCTGTTAAATGACAAATAAAATTGAATTGAATTGAATTGAATTGAATTGAATTGAAGTTGTCATACTGAGTCATAAAATGTTTGGCAAGGCAAGCGTTGGAACTGCGGATGGCAAAATATGTGGAGTTAGTGAGAGCGCCCCCTCTCTCCCTGCTCAGGGTGATATTGCTTATTCTTTTGCTGCCCTGAAGATGCCCATGACACTAATCTGTGTTCAGAAACACATCATACTTCTTAGATTAGTTATTGGCCCTTCTTTCAATTCTGAACTAGGTTATTTTTCACACAGATCTAAAGTAATGTAAGGGATTATGGCAGTGTTCGTCTGCAAGAGGAAAACATAAGTGAAGTTCATTTTCAGGCTGAAATTTAAAAAAAAAGTACTGCACTTTTTAAGTTACCTGTGAGCCCACCATCTTTAGGTTTTGTCCTCTTTCTTACTTGTGGGTGAACTACCCGGAAATGGCTGAAGTGAAAATATGCGATTGGGATCATCAAATCCTGGATTTTCATATCTCCTTCATTTCTCATTATTCTTGTGAGACTGATGAATATTCTATTTAAACAATTAAACTCAAATACACCAAGAACATGCAATTTCATTTGACCTGGGCAGGGATCATCTGACTTTTTTTAATTAGCTTTTTTTATGATATTCAATAAATGCAGGCAGATGATCACCACAAGCTTTACACCAATCAAAGCCTCAAGGGACAGATTAAATTAGTTCTCCTCTAATCTTATTTTGTTTTTAAAGCTCCTTGTGATTGCTGTAAATACATGCTATATAAAGTAAACATTGATTAATTGATTTGTTGTTGAAAATTGCAGTAAAGTAAAAATGAAAGTTTTTGGTCAGAGTAACCAACTATTATCATATTTACACTTCAGTAACAAGAAAATATATTATTTTGTTTTCTTAACTCCAGGAGTTAATTGTAATACACTTTTCAGGCATTTCTTCCATTCCTGTTAATATTTTCTTCACATATCTTTTGTTAATGTGTCTAGAGCCTCTAGCATTTTTTTTCCTGGATTTGAAAAGCATTAAAAGACATGGAAGCAAAATGTCTTCCCTTCTGTCTCAATTTCAATTTTAGGAACAAAACAAAGTCACAGAGAGTAAGATCTGGCAAATACGAGAGGGGTAAGACAACAACCACATTGTTTTTGGTCAAAAACTCTTTGATTGACAACATGGTGTGTACAGATTCACTGTCGCGGTGCAAAATGCAGTTTTTGTGTGCAACCTGCAGATACCCCAGCAGTTTAGTGAAATGCCATCGATTAACATTCTGATCACAGGGAGAAACTTTATTAGCATGTCAGTTAATGTCAAAAACGAGATTATTGTCTTGATATTCAATATCACCTAACATGCCTTTTTCAGCTTGGAGAAAAACAAAAATTATAGAAGTCAGGAACATGATTGTAGTATAACTGTCAGAAATACACATCTTGATCAAGTCAGCACAATTACTATAAAGATTGTAAGTAGGTGATACCTAACTACATCTTACTCCTATGCTATTGACCGATTCTTGGGAATTTTGGTGTTGTAGACTTAATTTTAAATTGAAGAATTAGCCATTTTTACTCATCCATCTACATCCAATAACCCATAATGGCAAAATGAAAAAATACGTATACAGAAAGGTTTGTAAATTTATTAAAAATACAAAAACTGAATTCTCTCATGCATATTAATATCCAGACCCTAAATTCAGTATTTTGTAGTAGTTCCTTTAGCAGGATTTATAGCTTTGAGTCTTCTTGTGTAAGTCCCTGCAAACTTGGATTTGGGCAGTTTATGATGTAGTGCTTCTGAGATTGTCCTCCTTCTAACAGGTTCTCTCATCTCAGAAGAAAACTGTTGGAGCTTTGTTAGAGTGCCCATTAGGTCTGTGGCCATGTCAAATAAGCTTGGCCATATGGCCACTCTAAGAAGAGTCCTCCTGGTTTCAAACATTTACCATTTAAAAGCTATTGAGTCTATCATGCTCTTTAGGAACACTCAATGCTTTAGAAACAGTTTTATACCCTTCCCCTGGTCTCTACCACACCACAATTTTGTTGCGGAGCTCTACAGTGAGTTCCTTAGTTTTTGTCTTGACCTGCATGTGAATTGTGTGACCTTCTATACACCAGGTATGTGCCTTTGTAAATGATATCCAATGATTTCAGTTTGCCAAAGGTAGACTCCAATCAAGTTTAGACACATTTAAAGGATAATTGAAGCAAACTGGACGCACCATACCACAATTTGGAGTGCAACAGCAAAGGGTCTGAATACTTATATAAATGAGGGATTTCAGTTTTGACTTTTAATAAATTTATAGACCTTTCGGAAAACATGTTTTTACTTTGTCATTATGGATCATTAAGTGTAGATTGGGCATAAATGGCAAGTATATTTAATTAAAATTAAATCTACCACACAATTACCCATGCAGTAGGGGAAGGAAACTGAATACTTAGTGGTGGTGGTGGCTCTGAGGTTAGGGATCTGCACTGGCAATCGTAAGGTTGCCGGTTCAAATCCCCTAAATGCCAATAGAGACTCTGCTCTGTTGGGCCCTTGAGCAAGGCCCTTAACCTACAATTGCTGAGCGGTTTGAGTACTGAGAAAAGCGCTATATAAATGCAAGAATTATTATTATTAAATCACCTGTATATATATATATAAATACATCTTTAGACAAAGTAACAGAGTTTCTGAAAAGTAATCAAAATAAAAGCATGCGCTTTGAATTTTCATGGTTGATTAAACTGGACATTTTATATACAATTATTTGTTACCTCAATAGCTGTCAAAGCATATTCTTTATAGAATGCACTTTGCTCCCTTTTATTACCCTGTGTTTCCTGTGGCAATTCTAGAAGACTTTGAATCTAAAGAGAGAGATAGAGGTCGGGCGCATCAGTGAATCTATAGGTTATTTGCAACTACAGTGTATAAACACAGTATTCCGTGTGAGAGAATCTAATAAAAGCACTTATGGCCTGGCTGCAGCTGTTGTGGAGTTTGCATGTTTACTCTGTGTGCATAGTTTTTCTTCCCATGTGTCTAGGGCAGGCCCAAGGCATGTGAGCGTACCCTGAAATGGATTACCACCCCATTTATAACTGGTTCCTGTTTTGTGCTTAGCGTTACCATGCTAAACCCCTCCACACAGCCTTAACACCAGATTAATGGTTTAATGGATTAACAGATCTTGGAATTCTTGTCAGAAAGACAACAGACAGTACATGTTGGCATTAAGATACTGCGCACCAACAAACTGAGCATGGGGGCTCCTCAGGGTTACGTGCTCAGTCCATTTCTCTTTACTCTGCTAACACATGCATTAATCTTTACTCTGCTAACAAATCCAGCACAAATTAGCTTGTTAAATTCACTGACGATAAAACAGTAGTAGGACTTGCCAGTCATGAAGACGAAACATCTTACAGAGCAGAGGTGGAACTGTTAAGTCAGTTGGTGCAGGGACAACAGTCTGTCTCTGAATGTCAACAAGACAAAAGAGTTGATTGTGGACTTCAGAACCAAGGCTAAATGTCTCCCACTGCATATCAGTGGCTGTCCTGAGGAGAAGGTCAGCAGCACAAAATTCTTGGGCATCTTTATTACTAAGGATCTCTTCTGGACTCTTAATACTACACACCAGGCCAAGAAAGCTTGGAAAAGGCTGCACTACATTAAGAGACTGAAGTGACTTAGAATCCCAACTACCATCCTCACCACCTTTTTCCGGGGCACTATTGAGAATATCCTGACAAGCTGCATTACATATTGGTACAGAAATTGCAGTGTGTTTGACAGGAAGACTCAGCAACATGTGGCAAGGATGGCTGAGAAGGTTATCTGGGTCTCTCTCCCCTTTAATGGGGACATTTTTAAGGACAGATGGAAGAAGAAATCCATCTGTATTATACAGACTCCTTATGCCCCTCTCATCAACTGTTTGATCACTTGTCATCTGGTTGGAGATATCTCTCCATAAAATCAGGAACAGTCCAAATGTGCAATAGGTTCTTTCCACAGGCAACAAGACTGCTAAACTCACTGTAATATGCACATGAGCCAGTTTTTATACACATGCTTACTTATTTTTAACATTATTTTTAATTGATTAATTTATATTTTTAACTCAGGTATTGGTTGGACTTTGTGAATTTAGCACTGTCTTTGTATTGTTTTTATTTACCTTTTTTGTGTTTACTTTTATGTGGTTTTCTGTTTCCCTTTTGCACACTCGCCAGACTTGAGAAACACAATGTTGTCCCACTGTACTTTAGATATGGATGTAGTAGTAGGATGTTGCACTGTGCTAGTCATAATGGATGCAATGAGAAGTCAAGCAAAATGACACATTTTATTGACTAACTGAACAGATTACAATATGCAAGCTTTCGAGGCAGCTTAGGCCCCTTCTGCAGGCAACTTGGAAATGCTAGAATGACAAACGGAACTCATGGGCACAGCAAAAATACCAATGAAATACAACCTTGAAAAACAGATTAATTTAATATATAGGGCTGCATTGCATGTATGGAATCAATGATTAGTTTACTACAGTAGGAAAAAGGCATGTTCTTAATGTTCACACACTTCATTAGTCATTGCAGAGAGACAAACTTAAAACAAAAGGATTAAAGCAGAAAATGCAGCTCTCGACACACAAGGGCACACCTTTCCATGGCAGACTCCAGGATATGAAAGAACTATTTAATTTCTTTGTAGAAGTGATAAATATAACTGTTTTTCATTGTCTTGAATTATGAGACTTGGCTACATGAAGCATCACATTTTTTCCCACTGTGTTCATCAAAATTGCTAATCCCCCTTGGAACTAAACAAAGGGGGAAACTGACGGCGAAAGTGACATCTCCTGCACTTTCCTCTGCAATCTACTATATACTGTATGCTTTATTATTTACGTATCATAGTTCTAAGTGCCTTTTTAGAACTCTGGATTGGCAACCATTCATAAGCTGAAAGACTTTTGAGTAACAGTGTCTGAGTTCTCTTAAGCAAGATGAAGATAACAAATTCTGAATGTCCCCCACCTCTAAAAAGAAGGATGGTGATGCTCTCCACAACACCAAAAAAGACAAATGTAGATAACAGCAGAAAATAATTCTCAGCTCCATAACCTGCAAAGAGGTTCCCTGGGCTTTTATATTTTTCCATTTAAATCATCAGAACCTTGCATAGTAACTGTTTTTCTAAGAAATTCATGGCACATACAATAGGATATTTGCACTACGTTTGTTGTTAACTTCAGACTGCTTGGTACTGTGGTCCTAAACACTTTGTCCACGTCCAGGAATGAACTGCAAACAAGCTGAGCATTTCAGTAGACTCTCAGTCACCTTTGGACTAAACTTAACAAGGCAAGGTGAGTGCTTTCTCAATCTTATTGGCCCAAGAATGAAGGCTGAGTCATCACATGCAAGAAAATGTAAAACTCCCCACCACTTTTGTTTGAACCCACCCCAAAAACTACTTTTTAATGAGTTTTGTGATTGCAAAACTGAATGAAAAATTAAACTCGTTTGTTTTGCTAATATCACATGCTTCTCTAAATACCTTGGCTTCAACAACAACTTTTATTTTCTATAGAAGCTTTCTAGAGGGAACACCACATAAAGGCACTTTGCAAGTACTAAAACAGATATGTTAAAAAACAGTTTACATATTTTTATTTTACAGTTGGAGCACAACCAGGGTGATTTGTTGAAGGTTACATAAGTAGAATTTGTCCCAGAAAACCTTGCAATTTAGAGTTCAATTCATTTTTCACTAAAACCAGTGTGACAGAGGTTTTGTCCACCTCTTGAACCCTCAGGTATCACTCTGAACACCAGGTAAAAGTGTAAATAGTATTTATTTTACTAATATATCGTGCACAAAGCACTCTCCACACCACACTCATAAACACAATAAACTATTCAATAACCAATAACACAATCCTCCTTGCCCAGACACTTTGCCACCCTACCTCCTAGCTCAGCTCAGTGTACTGGGCTTCCCAGAGTCCTTTTATACACCCTGACCCGGAGGTGTTCCCGTTCAACAGTCCACAGTTCCTTTTCCCTTCCGGGTCAGGGTAAACAGTCCTTTTCTTCAACCCGGGAGCACGTCGTTTCTTCCTGTCACGTGACCGTGACGTACTCCCGGGTTATAGGGCACATGCGAGCCTACGAGCCCCCCTACAGCGACGCCTGGTGGCCCCCAAGGTATCCAGCAGGGCTGTGTATAAAAACTACATAGTCCATGAGGCCCTGCTGGAACTCGGGGCATGTCCACGCTGCTGGGAGAGCTCCTCCTGGCGGCCTGGGGGTGAGGGCCGGAGAAAGAAGCGGGCAATCCACCACAATTCCCCCTCCTTAGCGAAGCCAACTGGGGCGAAGCTACCAGCCCCGCGAGGGACGTCCTCCTCTAGGAGAACGCATCATCCGGACCTTGGCTACGTTGTCTAGATCCCCCGGTGAACCTTGGGGGATCGGTGTATCTTCTCTCCCACCGCTCCCCTGTCCTCCGGGGACAACTTCGCCACACGTGGCCCGGTTGCCGACAGTTGTAACACCGCCAACGTCCTCCTGGTGGCCTCTCTTCCCGAGACCTGAAACATCTCGGGAATTCGGTCAGCTCCACCTTCTCCTCCGCCAAGGAGGGGTTAACAGCCACTTTGCTGCTCTCTGCCCTTTTCTTTATTTTGTTAGGAGACCCTCGTTTTAATTCGGGGATCTCCTGCTTTCTCTGGAGCTTGTGCACAGCGTGAGGCTCTCTATGGAAAAGAGAGAGCCTCATTGCTGTTTGCACGCCCGTTGTCCTATGTATTATTGGAGGCGGCGTCATTAGTACCACATCGCTCCGGGTAACAGCACTATCCAGCCGCCCCGGTTCGATTGGCACTTCCTCCGCCCCTCCAGTAACCAACGGCAACCCCTTTTTCACGCGGGTCGGGCTCTTAAGGTCCGCATTGGTCCAGAGCGGCGTCTGATACCGCCGCTCCGGTTCTATCGGACAATTGCCCGACCACTCCGTCATTGTGCCACACTCCAATGTCGGGTTCACAGCGCTTTGGCAACTGCTACTTTTTAAACGCGGTGCCGGTTCACACTGTGTCCCCTTATTATATATGGTACAGAGGGCACCTACCTGCACCGCCGCATTAATCGAGGCCGGGGCTTCACGGCCTAACCGCCGAAGGTACTCCTGCAGTCCCTTCAACGGTGCTTCCGCTGTAGCTCCCAGCTCCTCCACACGCTTCCTCAACTCTTGTAATCCCTGGAAGAAAGCATTTAGGGGCTCGAGATATTTGTCGAGCTCCCATAAGTTTATAAAGTTATTTGTCTCGGCCGGCGGCAAGGCTACTTCCTTGTTATGATCACCTGCCGACCGGGAACCAATGAGCACGTCCGCTCCTGGCACATGCTCTGCTGGGCTTCGGGAAGGCTCCTGGGGATTTGAGTCCCGCATTTTAGACGGCCTGGGCGCTGCTACCGGCCGCGAGCCAATGGGCACGTCCGTTGTCGGCACGTGCTCAGTGTCACGCAAAGACTCTTGGGAGTTGGAGTCTTCTGAGGGACGGGTGGCTGCAACAAGCCGACTGAGGTCTGCCTTTTTTCCATTAACGTTAGATCCTTCAGTCACATCCAGCCCCTCTTTCTCTTTATATAAAGTTGGCGCTGCTTCGCTCGCCGCCCCCTTCCCCTTCAGGGAGCGCAGACGCGTTGGGGAATTATTTACCTCACCGACGGCTCTAAACTGACCTCCTTCCTGGTTGCTGTCGCGCGAGGTCACGTGGACATCGTCCTCGAATGGGCTTGTAGATGGACGACTCCTAGCCTGGCCTGCCTTCTGGGTAACGCAGCCATCTTGCCAAGGTATGAGGAAGGCATCTGACGCACCGTCTGCTTTATGGAGGCATGCCTCTGTAAAACATGAGTAAAAAAGTACCGGAAACTTTGGGCGTTTTCCCAGTACATACCTCCAACCGTGGTAGCGATGTCTCTAATCCGTGTAGGGATTTCGGTGCGGCCGACGGCTGACAGCAACCCTGCTGTTGCGCCCTTCGGGCTTGTTCAGCCTTTATCGGCTCTCGGTCCTCCTCACACCCAGTCAGGTAAGTCCAGGTTAATTCGGCGTCCGTCATGGTCTTCACCCAGTCGGGACTGCCCTTCTTTTTTCCAGATTTCTTCCCCATTATGGTCTGCTGTAAAGGACAGTTCACAGCTGCAGCGCTCTTGGTCGCGGGTGGGATTTTCACCTCCGCGGTTTCAAGAGGGACCTTCTTAGGGTTCTGTCCACAGTAAAATTTATTTAAATCCAGGTCCTCTGCCAAACCCGACGGCCAGAGAATCCTGCCGACTACGCCAACTGTGACAGATAGAGGTTTTGTCCACCTCTTGAACCCTCAGGTACCACTCTGAACACCAGGTAAAAGTGTAAATAGTATTTATTTTACTAATATATCGTGCACAAAGCACTCTCCATACCACACTCATAAACACAATAAACTATTCAATAACCAATAACACAATCCTCCTCGCCCAGACACTTTGCCACCCTACCTCCTAGCTCAGCTCAGTGTACTGGGCTTCCCAGAGTCCTTTTATACACCCTGACCCGGAGGTGTTCCCGTTCAACAGTCCACAGTTCCTTTTCCCTTCCGGGTCAGGGTAAACAGTCCTTTTCTTCAACCCGGGAGCACGTCGTTTCTTCCTGTCACGTGACCGTGACGTACTCCCGGGTTATAGGGCACATGCGAGCCTACGAGCCCCCCTACAGCGACGCCTGGTGGCCCCCAAGGTATCCAGCAGGGCTGTGTATAAAAACTACATAGTCCATGAGGCCCTGCTGGAACTCGGGGCATGTCCACGCTGCTGGGAGAGCTCCTCCTGGCGGCCTGGGGGTGAGGGCCGGAGAAAGAAGCCGGCAATCCACCACACCAGAAAACTGAGAAACAAATATTCAAAAGCACTGAAGAGTAATAGTCAAATTATAGGCAAGAGTTTGAAATGCAAACAAACTAGAAGATGAACACCAAAATACAAACACAGCTCAAAAGCAACACAACTGACACCCACCAGCATGGCTACCATGACCCTAATGTGAAAGACACCTGGGGTCAAGCTGTTGCACTACAGCAGAATAAAGGTTGCATTAGACAAAACATTTTATCCTGGCAACTCCTGTGTTCATTCTATCTAATCTCCATTTAAGTTTGACTTTCTTGTGGAAAAATTTGCTGAATTCCAGATGATTTAGGAATCTGTCAGGGTGCTTACAGGATGTCGTGCTGGCACATGATGGCCCACACATACTATATAGCATCTTCATACCGATGGGCTACCTCTTCAAGCAAGGCCTGTATGTCTTTACAGAGATTCAGTAATTGGTTGTTAACTTTTTTTATCCAAGCCATGTACTTTTGAAGTTTTACTTCTGAAGCTCCTGAGCACAATATTTTGCAATTTGTTGTTTCCACAATGTGCAAATTACCATTTTTTAATTGTTTCTAGTTCCATTTAAAAATAAAATATGCAATGCTGTATAAGAAAACAGCTATGACTAAATAATCATTACATCTAACACAGTGTTGTTCCTTTTCCTGTTATACTGGGTTCAGTTATTTTTCCTTATTCCTTCCAAAATGAAATAATCAGTGATCAGCATATCTATTTTTGAAGGGTTATGCATTCATAATGTATTGGTTCTCTTGAAACAAAATTAATAATACCATATTTTCAAACCTGTTTAATCCTACACAGGAATGCAGAGTGAAACAAAATGAAATACAGTACATCCCCAAAATTTGCGGGAGTTACATTCTTAGAGCACCCGCGAATTGTGAAAAACCACGAATTAGGGTTAGGGTTAGGGAAGCATCTTGGGGCTTTAACTCTTAAACTGCCACATACTTGGGGGTTAATGCATCCCTGGACACCAAATACTTTTTTGCGGCATTTTAAGTAAACATCACAATTCACAATGAAAAAGTGAAATTTTAATGGAACACATTTTTTTCATGCAAAGAGCATCACAATTACTGCAACACTAATCATTTTACACACCGCTAATGAACTGTAAAAACTTTTTAAAAAACTACTGGAAGAATATGTACAAGGTGCAACTGATACAATGGATGAAATTCAGTAAATCACCGAGCCAACTGTGCTTGAACTGGCTGCACTCAAGCAACAGAGGTAAGCGCTGATGCTGGCAGGCTAGGCAAGCTGCAGTGGCTCAATCCCCGAGACAGTGAGACTGCAGTGCTGCAGGGTGTCACGCTTGGGTCACAGAATTGCACAGAAACACAGGAGATTGTAGAGACAGGAACTTTATTCAGACACTTTATAAACAAACATGTCTCTTTCAGAAGTAAAACTAGCTCAGTATGCAGTTAGTTCTCGATTAAAAGAATAGGCAAACATCATAGGGGAGCACAACAGGAGTAGGACCCCCCCCCCCCAACAGGAGCAGAGGATGCCTGGGGGAGGAGAGAGAGAAAAAGAAACAAAGCAATCAGCCAAAAAGGACAGGTGCTGTTCAAGCTTTTAAGTAAGTGTAGTGTCGTGCGAGACGCATATCACGCGACAGAGTAGCTGCAAGCAAGGGAGCACTGTGAAACTAGTCTATCAGCGTTTTTGAAGAGGGGTTTTTTGAGGAGCGTCCATGTCTTCTAGGGGTGCGTTCAGCACAAACAAAACACAGAGTACATCATGAAAAACGGCAACGGATGAAATGTAATGATGAAAATAGATAGTCCAGAGATCCGCACGTTGAATGGGAATGTAAAGATAGTCCTACCGCTAGTTCCTGAAATGGTGAAGACGGGTGGACGGGTTCAGGAGCGCTCCTTTCTTTGCAGGATGGCCATGAATCCACTTACTGTCCTCATGTACACAGGCAGACGGCAGACAATCCAGAAGCATGAAACGATCCAGGACAAAATGAATAAGTACAGGTAACCCAACAGAAGGCAGACAGACTGGAACTTGTAACACAAATTACAAAAACTTTTTTTTTGCTTTTGGTCACCGGCCCCCTTTTTAAAAGCTGTGCTGACATCCTTTGATCCCAACAGGCCCAGCACCCTCAGCAGAAGACCAATCAGAGCCACTGCAGGGACTGCTGAGAGTTACAGTTTCAAATTCTATTGGCTACTTTCACTATCCCAAGCCGCGTTTTCCTCTACAGCTGCTTCCTGTTCTCTCTACAGTGCAGTATTGCCACGATAAAAGCCATAAAAATTGTGCAGGATATTTGAGGTTTCTGCTAATAATTATTAGTTAGTTTCTAAGGAAAAATCCATGAATGACTGATGGCGCAAACTCTGAACCGCGACTTCGCAGGGGTCTACTGTATATTAAAATTTGATTTATATTAGATACTGTGTAAGCCCATGCTGTAAAAAGCCCGGGGTCCTAGAAACTATTGAAACCATCAGAAAAAAAAATTGATATGTAGAGATGTCAGGTAATTGAAAGGAACTACTCTGGGCATCTCTCTCCTAGGAGGGTTCATTTTGCCAATGTGCTCGCCTCACTTGTGTATTAGCGGCAGGAGGAAAGGTAAAAGGGATGTTAGCGGCTAAGCAACTGTCTTTTTTCTGAGGTTTCATTTCGCTGATGTGCTGGCCTCGCTTGTGTTATTAGCAACGGGAAGAATAGTAAAAGGAATAACATTTTGTCGATGTTAGCGGCTAAGTGACTGTCTTCCTTTAGAAGTTTCGTTTTGCCAATGTGCTTGCATCACTTGTGTATTAGCGATGGGAGAAAAAGTAAAAGGGATACCGTTTTGTCGATGTGTTTGCCTCGGTTCTGTTATAGCAGCTAAGCGAGTTTGTTTCCTCGGAGGAGGAGCCCTTACACCGACTCCATCACTCACTTCTGGGCCGGACAGACAGACACACACACTTCCACGTGTAGATGTTTATATATAAGACTAGTCATAATATCGAATATGGTTTAAAGTCTCATTTTCCAGGAGCCATCATAGATATATATAGATATATATATATATATATATATATATATATATATATGTTGTCACAATAACGAGACATCACACAGATAAAGGTTTGGGGCAGCCACCCGTATAATGAGGTATCCTGGCTGCAAAGTCGAAAATGCAAAATATAGAGCACTGATGTGCTTACAACAGAGTCCACAACAAGACTGAGGAATTAGGACAAAGGGCAGGGTTTTAAAGGGGGAGACAGGAAGTGAGGTCATGAGGATCAGGGACGTGTTCGTTCTCCATTGGTTCGGGCCCGGATGTGACGTCAGAGGTGCCGGAGCCAGTAAGGACTCCTTCAATTGGTTCGGTCCCGGAAATGAAGTCACAAGAGCCAGGTGGAATCTCCCGGGAATGGTCTGCAGGCAAGAAAGAAAAAGAGTCAGTGCACTCTGCCACCTCCCGGCATATCTCAGAACTGCCGTCACTCAAGCCCTTTAGCTGCCTCCCATGCGCACGTGTGTGACAATGTATATATATATATACAGTATATAATATATATATGTATGTGTGAAATAGTTACAAAATATTAATCAAAGCCATATTATTAGGTACATTTACCTAACAGCAAGTTGGTCTCCCATTAACACTCACAATAGACTGAATTTCTTTGCACACGGTCTCAAAAGAAGTGTCCAAAGTAGAGAACAGGGATGCTGGTCCATTTGGTGGCAATGTGTCCCACAGTTGTTGCAAATGAGGCTTGAGGCAGATCTCTCCTCTGAACATTTTTTTCCAACAGATACTTAATTGAACTATAGCTGGAAATTTGGTCAGGTGCTCACAGACCATATTGCGTGAAGGGCACTATTCAAAAATTAATTGAATTAAACACCTGAAACCACTGCATTAACCTGAATTCACTGTCAGGTTCCATTTCTGGATTTTCGTAGTGTTGTGGCATGGAGTGTCATCCTAATTTTAAAAAGTTTCTTGGCTAATGGATACTCTTCTGTCATTATGTACAAAGATATCCATATATCGTGTATTATATGAACTTGTTGTATTGTACTTGCATGAAGGAACCTAAAAGGCACCATGAAAAACTCTGTAAACCATTTCAGGACCACCACTAAATTTCATTTTTTGATATAAGACAGATGGAGGCATTCAATTAGTTTCTTTCACTAAATCTCAGTTCTGCCGTTAGCCAATTAAACACAAGCATAATATTTAATACTGACATTTTTGTAGAGAATTTGTTTCTTAGCCCACTACAACTGTACTTTCATGCTGTTGCTGATGGAATGGAACCCCACTGGCTTGTTGTCTGCGATACTTCACCCATTGCAAAATCTGAAGAGTTCCGCACTTTGATGTCTGTTTCAGCTGACCATGGCCCATCTGTTACTTTGTAAAAGCCCAATAATGCATCGTAGGTATGCATCTAACAAGAGAACTTCTTCCTTTTCTGTGACACTGTTGTGTATGAAAAATTCCATTAGGGTTGCTCTTTCTGATCTGGTGCCCACCGCCATAATGCATTCACTGCCACTTTAATATGCAGCTTTTCGTGTTCTCTCTTTGAACCACAACAGCCTGCACATATGATGCTGCTCCAAGTAAACAATGAAACAATGAAAAATATGTAACTACCGAAGATGCCACTCTGTGCATAATATTTTAAATCAAAAACATTCTATTTCTAGTGAAAATATGAAGTATGTTATAGTCACCAGAAGACACTGTAAACTTTGCAATTTGCTAAAGAAATATGCAGCATGAAAAACTGCAGCTTTTTGAATTAATGGTGTTTTAGTTTATACAATATTGGTGTTTTTTTTAGCCTTATTTGACTAAATTAGATTTATAAAAAGAGTGTAAAGCAAAAGGAGCAAATACAAGATACTCTTCATTTGGATCCAGCTACAGAACAACGTCATCATCAATCATGTGTTAATTGATCTGCAAGATATTTTGCTTCATGTTTCATCCATAGCTCTGCCTGCCCTTATAATCTGTACAATTTTTTTCACACTAGTAAGTTAATTGCCTCAGGCTCCAATCCACCTTTAAATCAAAGCAAAAATTAAAACAGAAGTAAAGCCAAATCCACACGCAACTGCTGAACCTCTGAAAAGTTGTGGTTACCAACAAGCAGTATGTCAGGAATAAAGCCAGTACAGATGGGGATTACCAAAGACTAATTATTTACTAAATCTGTCTGTTCTGGTAATTTTCATGATGGAAAGCTTTGTTATGTTTATATTTTGATGAAGCTATGGAAAATGTCTTTCAAGCATTTTTCTTTCAGTTGTATGGCCTGGCTCATTTATTTTTATGAAATGTATTCATAGTGTAAAGGCAAATATTACTCCAGTGTAATTTTAACTAAACTACAATGCCTGTGCCAATTTAAAGAAAAACACTGTTCTAACCTAATTTTGTGCTTGGTCACTTATTCCTACAACTTTAATTTATAGTTGCAATAGTGTGACTCATTAAGGTGCATTAACATGCTTGACACTTTCATTAAGGAGAGGTGCAAATGAACTCGATATTTAGAACAATGCTACTAAAAGAAAAGGAGCAATGAAACTTTTGCAGTGCATTTTAGCCACATCTGACTTTCTGCCTAATTGCACTTCCTGTTATGCATTATTTATCAAAAACCTGATAATGATGACATTAATAATAAAAACAAAACACAAAAAATCTGCCTCACCTGTTCCTTCTCTCTAAACAGGACACCCTGGCTCTTACTTTACTAATCAGTCTTGGAACAAAAATAATTTAGTTATTATAGTTTTTGAATCTCTTTATGCTACATATACAGTAACATCCTTAAGTCCAATGTAAATTACATTTAAATAGATAATTGGTTCAAAAATATTTTTTAGATCTTTTAGGTTATTTTATTGACAGTTCTGAAGGATATTTCATTCTATTCATGACAAATAAAGTTGAAAGCTTCTATCTATCTATCTATCTATCTATCTATCTATCTATCTATCTATCTATCTATCTATCTATCTATCTATCTATCGAACAATTTGCTTTATAAATCAAACCGAAAATGATGGGATTGTGATGACCATCCTGTGTTTATCCTTAAGTTTGGGAGTCTCTCTCATAAACAATTTTATATTATGTATACAGTGATGTGCGCATTGAAGTCTCCCAGCATGGATGGTGATGTGCAGTGAGGTTCATGGCTGGTGAGGCACTGACTCCTACAGAGTCAGAGTTACAAATATATGAACCCAAAAGAGTAGCTTATTCAGTAATCAATTGGCAGCATGCACATTGACTGCTGGTTATGTTTCATATCTCATCAACATTCTTTACACACAAATAGGTAAGGTACATATTTGGCTAAGAAAGAACGTTACATTTATAGCAGCGATAGAGAGCTCAGAGAGTGCATTTGCTCTGCACCCTCCATGTGTTCTAAACTTGCCTTTGCAATTTCACAATTCATACTTATTCAATACAAATGAAAGTACTGAGTGGTGTACCAAAAGAAAACGTTTTTTAATTTTGACCTTAATTGAAATATTTAGTTGTTTTTAAAAGCTTTTAATTCTAATGCTTTAATTAATTTTAATGCAGACTGTTCAACAAAAGGATAACAAGAAAAACAAAAGAATATTTTACTTAAAGTCAAAGTTTAATTTTTAAATATTGGATTGTTTTTTTCTTAGTGCCTATCCTTCTCCACGAAAATCTGTCACTTTCTTGTAAAAGTGCTCCTTATTTTCCTTTAGTTTTAAACGTCTTAATCTTCCATTTTGGCAGTAAGTCAGAACAAAAAATAAAAATAAACGGACCACTGCAGTGCACTTGACTTTCTGATATCACTAACTTATGGCGCCCAGAGCCTCTGCACAGAAGAACAGCAGCAACGAGCACCTGTTGGGTTCACATCTGCCCCCTTCAGGTTGGTACAGTACTGTCTGCCTCACCTTGTGCCTTCTGACTGCGGTTTTATGTGCAATCAACAAGACTAAATAAGTCATACACATTCATTAAAATATTAGCCAGACTGTGGAAAGTCGGGTGTATAATAAATGTGTCTCCAAACATTATATTGGCGACATACAGAGAGACAGCAACAGACACGTGCCAATTGCATGCATTAACCCAGTGTGTGACGGGCAGCGCAGTCCAAGGTGAGGTGAGGCTCGTCACTTCTGCACCTCGTGTTTCTCCCGTGTTTGAACAGGAAATGTGCAAATTCAGTGATTTTTGACTATAAAAATGATCAAAATTATTGGAATCCTACAGAAAACAAATTTATAGCACAGACCAGTGAACAAATGTATTTTATGTTATCGTTATTAGTTTTTTTTTACGACTCGCCTGCCTCCCCTGACCGCACGTCCCTGTATGTACAGTATAAGAGGGACCTGTATCAAGTGTGTCTTAAATTTACATTTTATAGTCTCCTTAAGGAAGTACTGGGCAGTACTGAACTGAACATCATTGTGAACACAACCCCAGCATGGAGATCTTTTTATAAACTACTTTTACAAAACCATCTTGGAGACCTGCAGTGGAGAATTATTCATGCAGCCCTTGCCACCAATGCTCTTATGGCAGTTATGTCACCAAGATCACCAGACCGCTGTCCTTTCTGTTCCCAGAGAGAGAGTCTATCTTTCACATGTTCCTTAATTGTGGACAGTCAAACCCACTGTTTAATTTTATTAGAATGTGTTTTAATGGAATTGGACTGCTTTTTTTCCAAATATTATTTTTATTTTGGAGTTACTTATAATCCTAAACAAATGAATATTTAGTCATTTTGTTTTAGGAATAGCAAAACCGGCGGTTCTTAAGACTAGACAAAATAAGAAAAAGAGCTTAAAAATGCTGATGTGCTACTTCTATTTAAACTTCTAGTGAAGTGCAGACGGCAGCTGGAGTTGATGTATCACTACCTCATTAATGACACGGACACCTTCTGTGAGTTATGGGGCTGGTGGGAGTGCTGTGCTCTATCGAGGATGGTGAACTGGTCACTAACTGGTGAGAGGACTTTATAGCTGGGGAACTCTTTGTAATAGATTAGATTAGATACATTTTATTAATCCCACTGGGAAATTCTCCTGCTTTATGCATTTGAAATGTAAAAAAAAAAGAATACAGACTCTCAGGACAGATAATACATTACATCAATTAATTGAAAAATAAATAAGTAAATAATTACATAAATAAAATTAAACTTATGTACATCAGGGGGAAGCATTGTAATAGCAGTGGCAAAAAAGTCCCCCTTTAGCCCACCATGGTGGAATGAAACCTGTGGCTAAAAGAGCTCCAAGAGAGTGCCTCCTGGAGGGGATTTTTCATGATGGCATCCAGTTTTGCCATCATCATCAGCTTCTCCACAACAGATTCCAGTGTGTCCAGGTTCATCCTGTGATGGAGCAGGCTTTCCTGATATCTTTGTTCAGGCAAAACATCATCTGTTACTTCTTTTACGCTCAGGTTGCTTCCCCAGTAGGCTGTAGCACAGGACACCACACTGGCTACTATGGACTGGTACAACATTTCCAGCAGCTTGCTGAACACTTCAAAAGGCCTGTGTCTCCTTAATAAGTAGAGTCTGCTCTGGTCCTTCTTGTACAGCGCCACTATTTTGTCAGATCAGCCCACTTTGATGTTTATGTGAACCCCCAGGTACTTGTAGTTCTGCACCACTTCCATGTCCTCCCCTTGAGTCTTCTTGGCACATCAGAAATCCACCATCAGTTCGTTTGTGTTGAATTGTAGGTTGTTGTCCCTGCACCACAAAACATAGTCCTCTATGACTTTTCTCTACTTTGACTCATCTCCATTATTAATGCAGCCTATGATGGATGAGTTATTTGAAAATTTCTGTAGAAGGCAAGTTCTAGTATTGTGCTGGAAGTCTGTTGTGTAGAAGGTGAACAGGAAAGGAGACAGGACAGTTCCATGAGGTGCTCCAGTATTACACACCACCATTTCCAACACTCAGTCCTTCAGCCACACAAACTGCTGTCTGTTGGTCACGTAGTCTGTGGTCCAGGAAACTGTGGGAGCATCAAGATTCAAAGACTTGAACTTTTTACCCATTAGATGAGGCAGAGTAGTGTTAAAAGCAGTGGAAAAGTCAAAGAGCAGGATCCTAACTGTGGTGCCAGCTTTGTCCAAGTCAGAGAAGGCTAAGCGGAGCACGTAGGTGATAGCATCCTCCACACCTATATGTGTCTGATAGGCAAACTGCAGAGGATCCAGATGTTCTGAAACCAGGGGTCATAGCTATTTTAAGACCAGCCTCTCAAAGGTCTTCATGTAGGAAGTAACAGCAACTAGTCTGAAGTCTTTGGATTCACTGGAATGCCCTTTCTTTGGCACTGGGACCACATAAAATTGTTTTCCACAGATAGGGAACCTTCTGCAGATTCAGAATGCGTCAAGTAATTATCTGAACTTATATGTGAGTAGAACGAGAATACTAGGGGAGTATTGGTGGGGTAAAGTTATTAACGTTTTCTTTCTTGTGAAACTGTTGATTATTAACTCAACACTGAAGGAGGTTTGGAGGCAGCCGCCTGTATACTTACAATTGGCTGCCAAAATTTTAGCAAAGATGTGATTCAAATTGATATAGATCAGTCCATAACAAAGAACAACAAGAAAAGGAAAACATGGCACTTATATGTAAAGTAGACAGTAAAAGATGTCATCAAGTAGGAATCGGAAGTGACATGCTCGGGGGCCAGGACCGTAAGTGACGTCTTGATACCAGCACCAGAAATGACGTCATCGGATCCAAGCAGAATTTTCTGTAATTGGTCTGCTAATGGAAAAGAGCAAGGATTAGTGCACTCTGCCATCCCCTGGTTTGTTGAGAAATTACCATCTTTTGAGCCTTTTAGTTGCTTCCCATGCACTCGTGTGTGACACTGTACATATTGATGTTTGGTGTTTTCTATTATTGCGCATAGTAAAGTTTACTTTCAAATATCTATGTATCTAACTACATTATATTAACCCAGAATATTATGAAAAGAGCCATCTCAAGATAAAGAGTTTGAAGTAGGCCCATATGCATTTTGTAAAATTTAAGACCATGGTACATGTTCTCATTTGAAAAACATTATTTTACCAGTTTAACTATTGTATCTTTATAAATTATTATAATGGTTTAAAACAAATTAGAGATTAGTCATTATTACAATAACTGTATAGAGCCAATAATTTATTATACCTTGCTTCATCGAATCTATGTTTTTCCTAAACTTAAGTCATTCATTAGCAATTCAACCTATTTCTAGTCAAGCTAGGAAAGTGCAGTCTTTAAAAAGGTTTTCCCATTTTAAACACGTAGATGAGTAATTTCTTTTGCAGCATTAGATAATACTGTGCACCAAAATCCAATGTGAGGTATGAACAACCTGACATTTTGTATGGCCAGTGTAATGAAGGCCACTATGTTAGACTGAATGTTGCATAGCAGAGTTTTCTAAGGGATAGTGGCAAAGAAAGGTATATCTGGATATGACTCTGTTAATTTACCATAAGCTTCTGATAGGACAGTTAAAATATTGGTGCAGCTGAGGTATGGATTGGAAATATAATGAAAAAATATCCCAGTCTGAAACTCATACTTTGAGATGCCAATTTTTAATATGCTATATATTTCCTCTCTTAGATTTTGCTTAAAGGAAAATATAGTTAACAGATAATGCATACATCCAGTACTTATATATCACAAATGTACTAACACATACTGTAATTTGACATAGATATACCTTTTCTAATCAGTTTAAATTTAATTAAACAAAACAATCAACTTAGCAAATACAGTACTTACTGATTGAAATATATGATACATCTTGCAAATGATGCTAGAAAAATATTGAAGAATTTCTGCAGGATTCTTATTATGAACATAACCTTAACACAAGGCCAACGTCCAGGTAAAATGATGTCAGTAAACTGTTCCAGTGTTTAATCACACCCTAGAAAAACACCCTGCGCATGGTGAAATCCTGATTTAGCAATTGTGGGCGGCACAGCCTGTAGCTCCCATGGACCCCATGATGAGTTAGAAAACAAATAGGTGGGTAGCAGTTTTTAATATAAGCTGCTACTTTTACTTGGAATGCTGTCCTGATATTAACTAGTTTGTGTAATTGAAACAGCAAAAAAACAATGTTTGTATTGTGAGTATAAAGACTTGTGTTAGCATAATAATAGGGCGATGATAACTAAAGCCAGCAATAATGTCAGCTTTTAAAATGTTTTCCAATAAAGAATCTTTAAAACTGTTTTAAAACTTTATTAAGCCTTTAAAGATAAATATACTGCATAATGAAACAAAAATTCCATAAATTACTATCTGCTGGCTGGCAGCCTTAATCAAATCCTTAAATCAATGGGTAATGTGTTAGACACTTTATAAATGTATTTTAAACATAACAAGGAAATTGATGTGACTGTGTTATTAGTTTTCCTCCCTTGCAATAGAAGATCAAAAAAAAAAAATCCGATCACACACTTGAAAGCCGTTTTCTGGATTATCAACTCACTTCGTCTTAAAGTTGACACAATGGCGTAAGTCATGAAATATGCTCCATATGTTTGCCTTTCGGCAAAGATTATGACCCAGGTTTAAAATCAGTATATTAAAAAAGCTGATGTAATTCACAGAAATGTGCCACATAGCCAATTAGTTTAGGAAATCATTCTTTTTAACTCAAAGTGGGTTGTGGAGGGGAGAGAAGGGGCAATACCAGTTTAAAGTAGGCTGCACTGAGTCAGCTTTGAGAAGTGTTGAATAGCATCTGTTTGAACATGCAAGGTCTTTTTTCACAGGTGGTTTCCCTTCTCTGACACCACAATCGAAAATGACAAAGCTGTCTGCTGTGTGGACGGTAAAGACTTAAACAGAAACAGGCAAAACTGAAAAATAAACCGTTAAAGTGTAATATGCATCTATAGGGTTTAAAAACTTTGAAACATTCAGAATCCTTTTTCTTAAATCAACTAGTATTTAAAGGAAAAAAATGATTGCTGTTTAAAAAATTTATTATGTAGAAAGAAATTTATTCCAAATCAGCTCCACCACAGAGGTAAGTGAAATTACAGCTGTCCATTCATTTTTACATCTATTTAATGTAGTTCACATTTGGAGTCTGTCCGCATTGCCTCAGGTTTAATGGGGTGACGGTGTATCAAGGGGGCGTCATTCACATACAAACCCCATGTATTGAGCCAATTTAGTTTTCAATTAATTTAACCTGAATGTCACTGCCATGGAAAAAACTTCACTTTGGCAATGACTTTACTGAGATACGAACCTGGATCTCTGGAGCAACCATGCTAATAATAATAATAATAATAATTCTTTCCATTTATATAGCGCTTTTCTCACCACTCAAAGTGCTTAGCAATTGCAGGTTAAGGGCCTTGCTCAAGGGCCCAACAGAGCAGAGTCCCTTTTGGCATTTTACGGGATTCGAACCGGCAACCTTCCGATTGCCAGTGCAGATCCCTAGCCTCAGACTGCTAACAACTGTGTCATGGATCTACCTCTAAGTAAAAGTGTGTTAGATTATTTTGTCATCTTGATAGTAAATAAAACATTTTTCTTATTAAATTTGACTTCTGTTTATTTAGTATTCAGTGAGTAATTATGAAAAGGCCCATTAATTACAAAAGAGCCACATATATTGTATAGCAATTCAAAGGCAGAGCTCTGTTAATAAGCAGTACCAAAATCAAAAAATGAACGTAACACATGGAAACAATACAACAGAAATGAATTAGTCCTCTAATAAGGAACAGCTGCAAAGCATTGAAAGAATCATTTGCTAACCACGACTGTAAAATGACCTTAGGCCTATATCAAAAGGTGAAATTTCAGCTTTGAAGATACACGGTATAATCTGATGTCACATGAGTTTCATATGTTTCTTTTAAATACTGTTTTTTGTGAGAAATGATTCCATTGTGTATTGGATCAACATAAGTTTGAACTGTTCTTCAGTTCCTGGTTGGGGGTATTTCTTCTGTGGCATTTTCATGTTCTCCTGTTTTCTTTGTGTTTTCTCACATTGCTTCAATTTCTTCATTCTATCAGACAAAGACTCACTGTTGATAAGAAATGATATGTGGCTTAGTACGGGAGTGCGTGTGAATTTATTCTGCGATCCTTAGTCACATGGCCAAGGATTGGTTTCTGCCTTGTTTTTCCTGCTGTTGCAATAGACTCTGACTTCCCTCAACACTGGTCTCCTCCGAAAATGGACAGATCAATGAATAAAGTAAAAAAATTAATATTCTAATGATTCCATTTCTATCCCTATATCTTACTGTCAATTACGTTTATTGTGCTAGATGTATATTTCAATAAGCTTCCTATTTCTTTCTGTTTATTAGCTATCATTCTCTATCAGGCTTCTCCAGTTCTCCTTGTGTCTGCAGATATGCACATTACAACATTCTGCAATATTGTTCAACTAAACTAACATTGAAGAATTTAGTTTGTTTATATAATGTTAGGCACATTTTCATTTTTGAAATATTTTTCTTGCTTTCCTTATAACTTTGTATGTTTTGTTTAAATATTATTTAGTATTTATGTACTATATAGATTTGTTTTATGTGTGGAACCACACACAGCTGATCCACTGTGAAACCACTGCAGAGGGACCATCCTCAGCAATGAAGTCCATCAGAGTTTCATTGATTTTTATAGTGTATTTATTCATTGTTTTTATGTACTATGTGGAATTTTCTGGTGTTGTGAATTTTGCTTGGTCTTTGGATGTTGTCTCTGGATCACAGACTGGATTTGTTAGCTTTAGTTTGCATTCTTAGGCCGGAGTTATACTTCACACGACATGACACATGCTGCAGCGGACGATCCTGCTACGCAAGCGTTGTAGTGTTTATACTTGCGCCAGTACGTTATGTAAATCTGGAGGAATCTGCCAGGAGGCAGTGCGAGATATTATCACGGTGAGAACATGTTCGGCTTCTCTGTGTTGTGAATTGCCTAGAACACCCATTAAATTCCGATGACACCTTACCGCAATATCTCTGAAAAGGATGTTTATTGATTAAATCCAGGGATGTGTTCATTCCAGCAAGCATTGGGCATGAGTGAGAAACAATCCCTGGACGATGCCTCGGTTCATTGCAAGGTGAATACGAGCACACACATACACTAGCGTCATTTTAGCGGCACCAAATCCCCAAATCTGCATATCTTTGGAAGGAAACTGGAGCACACTGAGGAAACCCAGCAGGAAAACGTGTAAACTCCAGGCAGGGAATATCAACAACATGACTCCCTGCAAGACAGCAGTGCTAATGCTCCGCCACTGTGTCACCCCATGAGTGTAATTATTAACAGTATTCATTATTTTAATGAAATTACCGATTTATCTGTAAAATGTAATATACATACTTTAATGCTTTTCATCGTGAAAGTGATATCAAGTATAAATCTAAGGATTCCAAATGTGCAAAGAGTTGGAATATCATACATTTAATGTGCTCAGTGTGGCAATCTATTGCTGGCGATTCACTGCTGTCAGGAGCAGAGGAAGCCCTAGAAAAAAAAAAGAGCACAGAAGACGGTATGTGAGAATTTTAAAACGTATCGTGTCATTACGATCGGGAATATGCGACGCTTGAATATAAAAGCACTACACATCGAACCATTTATCAAATATCGAAGCGCGCACACTGATCTCGTAGGATCCACAAAGCGGCTTTCTGTCACGTGTAGATAGTAAACAGAGACTCTGACGTCACATTCTAACTTTTAGCACACTGCGCCCCCCTGACTTTTTGCTAGTATTGCAACTTGCGCACGCGTCGCGTTAATTTCTGAGGACCTGCTCAGAGGACGCATCAAATGAATGCTCAGAACATGTGGCGGCCATGATACAGGAGCGTATGCGTTCTGAGCGTGAAGTATAAATGAGCCCTAAGACAGAAACTGTTTGCCTTATTCTTTTACCTTTTTCTCTTGCTGTCGTTTTTTTTTTTGCTTTTCTGTTTATTTAGTACATTTTTTAATATTTAAAGAATGTTGCTCATTTTTGTCTTTCAGCCAGGGGCCTGTGCAAACCTTAATGCCTTCCTTTAGAGTGTGGGGCCAGCCTGCCTTTGGTGAGGCCTATTTCTGAGGCAGAACAATGGAGTCCCGATCAGGTTATTGTTTATTTTGAGGCATATTCACAATTTTTTGCCATTATCGTGAACTGGGGAGTTCCTCCAAACAAAATCCCAAAACCTGTTGCAAATATCCCCACAAAAGGATGGGTCTGTCAACATTTGGCTTGAGTAACAAAGATCAAGTAAAAATCTTTATAAAGTAAAAGATTTTCACGAAATGCTCTGTAACAAAAGAAACCCTGAACAACACAAAAAGTACAGAAGGAGTTGCCTTCAAAAGTAGTCAATCCAGTAGAAAATAAGTCCCAATACACAAATCCACAGAAAAGGGAAAAACAGAACAAAAGGAGTAAAAATCCAGTTAATCAAAAAACAACAGCAAAAATTGAGAACTCACCAATGACCAGTGTATACAAAGTACAGCCAAGCAATGTGTGTTCTCTTAGTCTTTATAGGGTTGAGGGCAGTCCCATGATGCCACTTGGGGAACCACTCACAGAACACATGGAACATAATCGAACAAACATAGAAAAATAGAAATTAAATTATACATAATAACAAGACAAAATAAAGCAAACAATTAATATAAATAACTATTAACAAACAAATCAGATATGAGCAAAAAAGACATAAAAAAGGAACTTGAACACCAGCTAGAAGAGGAACCTTGCTGAAACAAAACATTAATTTGGTAGTAAAATCTCAATGAAAATAACTAGCAGATCTCCCCTTTTTTATTATATTTAATTTTATTCATTTATTAATTTATCTATTTACTTATTTTTACTAATTTAAAGTTTTACTCTGTTGGCCCATGTGTGGGGGTTGATTTTGTTTCAAACCTAGTTTTGTTAAACTTGACTTGCTTGTATGGAATGTTATTTGATTTTAATAAAATCAATAAAATGCTTTAAAAAAAAAAAGAAAATAACTAGCAAAAAGTAAATGAATTAAGCAAATACTTAACTAAAGTAAAAGGAGAAAGAAATGGTATACCTCAAGTAGAAGCTAAAAAACAGTTTATATGTTTAAAAAATCTCTGAGAAATATGACTATAAATATCCCCTTGCCAGATGGGACTTCAATAATCATAGAGAAAGAAATGAGAGCCATGACTTATAAACCTCTACCAAGCATTTTAGAGCTATTACTTACAATAGAGAAAATGTCTGATGACTGAAAAGTTGCCAAGTTGCTGAAAAGTGTCAATCTCATCCATAAAAGGACACAAAGTGGAGTCCAGTAGTTACAAGCCAATTAGCCACACTTCTACCCTATGCTAAATAATGGAAATCATATGAAAAAGAAAATAATCTAGTGGATAACAGCCAGCATATGGGGGCATTATAGAAAGATCTAATCTGTTACCCTTTTATGAACAGGTAACTGGAGTAGTAGACAAAAGAAAATTGCATGCCATAGTTTACTTTAGACACTTTCATTTGTCTCTATACCCAACATCAACTTTAAAATTAGGAGCAATTGAGATCAGAGCTAACTTTAACTAGCTTCAGAGTCAGATAAGAAATGAGCTGGTGATACTCAAGTTGTGCAATTTAAAAAAAAAAAAGACAAACTATTTGAATTTCAGGTGAAAAGGTTTAAAATTAATCAAACTTCTGCTGAGCCAATGCAATGTGACATTTCTCACAGCTGACCTTGACTAAGTACATAAAACCATATGGGTAATGTTTCTCTTTTATGCCCTGCATTCTCTGCCACACATGACTAAGTAGGCTCTCTGATTTCAGATGTATCATGCTCCCTCCATGCTATCTTATGTTATAAAATTGTTTAATTTTAGTGTAATAAATACAGTAGGTATGCCATTTAAAGTAATGACATGTAAAAAGTACGCTTGAGACCTTTTTGATAATTGTAATCAAAAATATGATGAAAAGCAAGAAAATGTAATTAGAAAAGTAATCAAAAAAGTAAAAAATGTTTTCTTTAATTATTATAGTATGTTCTATATGTTATTATATTAAATTAAGGGAAAGAAAAGAGGAAATACAAAAGATGATTGCGAAGTATTTTTAATGAGCTACCACCAACAGTTTAATAGCTAAATATTATTATAAAAGAAAAGAAAAAAATTGTCGTTCAGAGGTTAAGTATACATGCCAGAAGAATGCTAAAATAAAAACAGACTCCTCCAAGATTGTTTTTCTTCTAATTTCTATGCCTATGTTTTAAATGTGTTGCAGAGAATATAATATAGAGAGAAAATGACATTATAATTGTATTTCATATTACAATCAGAGAATTATTTTTTCTTGTAATTTGTTGTATGCTTAAATAAATAAGTGAAAAACTGCTTGAGTCAGAGGTTTCATAAAGCAGAGATAGGGACAGAAGATTACAAGAAAACAGGTGCTTCACACCTACAACAAATAATCAAATCTCTCAAAGCCCCATCACCAACTTCTAGGCCCAGAAGTCTGGAAATGCAGTGCAACCCTTAACAGTCTACAGGTCACCACTGCCTCCAGATGTGTCACTTTTTAGTCCTGGAAATGGAGATGCATAAACTTGATGATACCCCAGACCCAGACAAATAGGTTAGATGGCAGGAGACAAAGAATACCAATAAGAAGACACTACACTTCAAGGGGTGTTTTTTTTCTTTCAGAACTAATTACTTTTGTTGGTCCATTATTTATAAAGTCATTTTGGTAACATGGTTATATTTTTGCTTTTACTACTATTATTCTAGTGACTCTCTAAAGTTCACAGATCTCAAAGGAGTTTTTTTGTGTAAAGCAGAAAGGAATTTATATCAGCAAACAGAACAAAAAGAATCAGTAAAATGTAAAAGACCGGGCTCAAAAATACTAAGCAAACCAAACGTCAAAAAACAAAACACTAAACTAGAAACCATAGTCAAAATAATTTGAATGAAAACTTGTAACACTGTCTTTTCTCACTATTCAATAACTAACATTAAACCATCTTTGTTTTGTTTTCAATCCAATGTAGAGATAAAGTAAAGTAAGTACTACTTCATATAAGGTGATGTGATGATGTCACAATCCTCGCGTTTTTTTTTTTTTTATAAATTTTGTGCATTGGTCCTGCTATTTTTCTAATTTGTTGAGAACTTTGTGAATTGCTAAAATTGTTGGTTTAAATTGTGGTATAAACAACAAAAGAAAGTTGATCAAGTGACATCGAGTGGGGGAGAAACTCAAAAGTTCAACTTCAGAAAGTCACACAGTGCCCAAAATAAAAAAAGTGGTCAGATATCAAAGTCGCCGTGAAAAGGCGAGTCATAGCTCGCCGTTTGAATGTCATATGGAAGCCTATTAGGGTACAGAGAAAAGAAAAAAACAGGGACACAGTAGAAAAAGGTAGAAATTTCCATGTTAATCATGTAGTTTATTTTGTCATTAAAGTAGAACATCATAAACTTCATCTTGAAATCGTTAACTTGTTTCTCAAATCCCATCGTAACTAAAGTAGCACCTTAAATGCTTCGTATTCTATGTGTTTCTAAATGGGATTTCTCTTACACTGACAGGATAAAAAATACACTACATTTGTGATACTACAGCTCTCCGAATAATTTAATTACTAAGATGTATACTTGATATAATTTTCATAATAGGAATTAAAGCATGTATTAAACATGGGGGCAAGGTGGCACAGAGGTAGTGACGAGCTACTCCCCATCCAGAGCTTGTTCCTGTCCCCCGCAAGATGCTTGCCGTGACGTGTGCGACTCTTAATGAAATAATTTAATGCAGCAGTACTGTCTCTTTCAAACGTACTAACCCCTAATTCCTGTCCTTCCTTTTCTTTCTCCAAGTAACCAACCGCCATACAATCAGCTCTTTAATAAATGTCAAGCCATCTGTTAGCTTAGAATGCCAATTCTTCAAAACTTCTAAGGAACATTGAAATATCTTTGTAGTACATGTTTAATTATTCCATCCATCTATCCATCCAGGGTCGCGTCAGTCCCAGCAAGCTTACAGCAAGACAGGACCAATCCCTGAATGGGGAGCAAGTTCATCGCTACCGCTGTCCACTGTGTCCACACATATAATTATTAACAATATACATTATTTAAATGAAGTTAAAAATTTATCTGTATAATGTAATATATACTTTACTGCATTTCATCAAGATATGAAGAGCTCCAAGAAGATAGCGCTTGGAAATCTAAATCAACTTAGAAGCCAGTCGTCATTATCTGTAAATACACGCTCTCTTCTATTGAGTTGAATTGAATTTCTTTATTGTTATTGTATGGTACAATGAGATTCAATATGCAAATCCTCCATAAACTTATTTTCCTATAAAATGGTAAAATAACAACAATATTATTATTAATATGATAAACAAGGAAAAATATACAATATGAAGCATAAGTGGCTCACGCTTGTAATATTACAACTGTAATGCAAGTTTACAGTGAGGTAACTGTACTTATAAGTACAAACAGTTCTACCGGAAGCACTTGATGGAGTGATTGAGTGCGTTTAGATCTCTTGGGATGAAACTGTTTCTGAATCATGGGGTCCCTACAGGAAAGCGTTTGCCAAATGGCAGATGTTCAAATAGACCATGCACATGGCTGAGGCAGTGTGTGCTATAAATGTTCTCCAGGGTAGATGCAGCATCCTGATAATTCTCTCCGCTGTTGACACAATCTGCCATAGAGCTTTCAGATAAGCTGCTGTACAGCTGTGATTCCACACTCGGGTACAGTGGGTTAAAATACTCCGAGTGGTACACTGAGAGTAACAACACTAAAGCAGCTTTGGTATTTGGAATAGTTTGTCCATTCCGTGCACCATTATATTGTTACAAGTTGATTACAATCAGATGCCTTAAACTAAAAAATGATATGCAGTTAATGTCAGTGTATTTGGTAAAACCATGTCAGGGATGTGAATCTAAAAAAAGAAGGGGAATCCACCCAGGAACTAGCACTGCTTTGACGCTGGGTGCCGCCAGTTGGCCAAACTGAGTCAAAAACTTGTGTACGCTATGGTTTGAGCTGTTGTGAGAATGTGTATGGCTTTACTCCAAGTTTAGTTTTTATACATCGCGATGTGAGTGTGGAACAGGCATATGCAACATTTTTTTTGCGTACCCACTGTTTATACATGAGGCCCCTAGTGACTATTTAATGAAGTTTCAGCCTCCATTTTGTCAGAGTGTCATGTATCTTAGAAAGGTGTATGCTCTCTTCCAAATCTTTTGTTATTAACTTTTTTCTTAATCTTTGAATTGTGATCAGGCTCTCAGGAATTTTGGGCTTCTATATTTTGAATATTTGTTAATTATGTTTAATGTTGAAATTCTCTGTTTATTTTTTGGCATTTTTTAAAAATTTGGTAGTAGATGGTAAGGTTACCTTTTCAGTTGTCCCTTTCTTCATATCATTGCTCATTTTTCGAATCAAATTTTAAAATGTGAATATAACAATGTGTATTTTTTGCCCTTTTGGTTAATCTTGATTTGTTTAAATAAAAAATATAGAACTTTTAGCCCCCTCGGTTTGGGTTTTTCTTTTTGATGGTTTCCCATAAATAAGCCATAACCATAATTGCTAGGTATGTGATGCACATGGTATGTGAACCATGATATCTGGAAGAAACTACTTGGCCATGTGCATAGTGTAAAATATTCTGTATTGTGAATATGTGTGTAGTTGTGTGTGTGAGAGGGCCGTGAGATGGAATAGGCATGGGCACACCTGGGCACTGCCTAGGGGCTCCAGGTACATGGGGGCCCCATCCTATGATAATATTGCATTGCATATGAACTGAAATCGTACATGTACCCAGGTATTTTTTTTTTAAATGGGAGTTTTCCTTCTTTGTTTAAAAAAAAAAATCCTGTCCACAGTTGCAGTTTTTTTTTTTGCTGTTGTTTTTTTTAAATTTCCACATGAAAACGCAAAAATCCTCTGTGAAGAGCACGAAACAGACACCCGACAACAAAGGGAATGTCATTTAGATTAATCCACATTGCCCACTTTTTCAAATGTGCGTTCAGCATGGAATTAGTGAAATCATGAACACTACCTGGCCATTTCACTACAATGCCAATAAATGAAGACTTGTAATCACAGGTGACTTATATGTTAACAGACGCCTTCCCCCCTTTCTGTTTAAATAATCCATGAAAGTTGTGGATGGCTGCTTTATTTCTACATGAGTCCAGGTGATTCCCTGCTACAAGTTCCTCTACTTTAGACTCAGTGACAGGTAATTGTATATACTTAGGGTCCAAGTGGACTGTAGTTGCTTCGCACACATCTTTTAGAGTCTTTCAAAATCTATCAATCTACATTTAGTGAATATGAATTAAAAGCCAGAAGTAGGTGTCCAAATTTTTATAATAGCTACATACAGAAAGTGGGAACAAAAGAGAAGCGTGGGCCATCCTAGAAATGATGGAGCAGAAGAGGAGATACTTTTCAGTAAAAGTGAAAAATTTAAGGTAGAAACATTTCTTCCTGTTCTTTAATTTCTGAATTAATAAAATGTGCAGAAGCTTATTTATTGATTGGAAATCGATTTTCCTTCTTTGGTGAATTGAAAAAAATTGATTTTGATGAGCTGAACAAAAAGTGTGAACATCTTGCTAATATATATCACCAAGATCTTCATCCTAATGATCTTTTAAATGAATGTGTCCGTTGATTTAAATTGTGAGTCACTATATGTATTATATAAAAAAAATAAGTTCAGACAACTTGAAAGTTGTGTTTCCCAGTGTTAAAATGGCACTCGAAATATTCATGTCTATGATGGTTATTAACTGTAGGCTTTCATTAATAAAAAAATCAGCTTTGCAGCACAATAGGACAGAAGTGTTTAAATTGCCTTTCAATGATGTGTATTGAAAGTGGTGTATTGAAGAATATTGATATTGAGGTAATAATAAAACAATTTTTGACAAAGAAAATTTGCAAAGTTTGTGTTAAATGATTGATGAAAATCTATAGTAATTTTCTTTTATGACAATTTAATTTATATAGTACTAGCAAAATACCCGTGCTTCGCAGCGGCGAAGTAGTGCTTTAAAATTTGAATTAAGAAGAAAAGTAAACCTTTTAAACTGAGGGAAAATATACCAATAATTATTTGTTAAGGATCTCTTTGTATACCACATTGTTAGTTCGGCCCTGTGGTTGTAATATGACCAAGCTGTGCGCTGAGCTTACTCTTGAGCATGCAACGTATAGTTGGCCATGTGAAAAGCAATCTTGCCTCAAATCAATGCCAACCTTTTAGGGTCTGTCCCTGAGACTTATTAATTGTCATTGCGAAGCAGAGCCTTACTGGAAATTGGAGGCGTTTGAATTGAAATGGGTTTCATCGATAACTTCGCATCCAGCTTTTGAGAGTTTAAAACATTCATAAACATCAAAGTGTCCACTACTCAAATCGTCACCTGTGAATCTAAGATGTTTAAGAGGCATTGGCGGTTGTCCAAAGGTGTAAAATATTTGGCCATTTCGGTACACTTGAAAGTGACAACCGAACAATTCAGCGGCAGCCATCAACTCACATGCAGAACTATAGGTGAAAGGCTTAAGCATTTCACTCTTATAGTGCTCCTGTGTAGTATAATTATCTCCTGTACCGTCATCAGTCCACACCTTGAACCTGTCCCAGTCATTCAATACATAAGACACAATGTTCCTCTGAATATCAAGAGTGAGCCTGATATGGCCGTGCAATATGTAACACAGAGAATGGAAAAGGCAGTCACCATCTCCGGGCATGGAAACCACTCGGTAAGTGACAGTTCTTTGATCAATGGTGATCACCTCGATAGATATGTTAATGGGGGTACGGTTGAAATGATAAAGGAAATGGGTACCTGAACAATGTAAACTAAGTCTAAAATACCTACACAATAACTATAATCGTAATAAACGAACAATAAAACAGCGGAGAAGCCGTGGATTAAATAAAAGGCTGCAGTTATCAGCAGGAAGATGTGAATACCGTGACGAAGCAAGGAAGGGAATGAAGAGACCGGAGCGACGGACGGCCTTAAATAGGCAGGCAGCCAGCTACGTAGGAGGTGTGGGGATGGGGGACCCAACGCCGCCTCACACGGTGACCAAGCTGCAGGCTATGGATGTATATATGTACGTAAGTAGGATTCAGTTAGCGTTGGGAACCCATGTACCAAATTTCTTGAAGATGGGCCCATAAGTAACAAAGACCGTTGGAAAGTTCAATATGGCTGCTGACAGTGGTGTCATACCACCGAAATAAGTACATACATCAGTTTCGGTTAGCGCAGAGAAGCCGCCTACCAAATTTCGTGAAGATGGGGCTATAAATAAGAAAGTTTAACATGGCGGACGTTGTCGACCGTTAAGACCATTACGCATAGAATTTCGAAGTGAACCCTGCTTAACTTTTATAAGTAAGCTGTAAGGAATGAGCCTGCCAAATTTCAGCCTTCTACCTACACGGGAAGTTGGAGAATTAGTGATGAGTGAGTCAGTGAGGGCTTTGCCTTTTATTAGTATAGATACCAGTTAATTTATTGTGTATTTGCTGAAACTTTTAGTTTTCAAAACTTATATTGCCTAGACATTTGTATTGATTAACCTTATATGTATAGTATGTATTTTAAGTACTAATAAAATAACAAAAGTTTTACTTTGCCCAGGGGCCCACGATGCTGTTAAGATGGCCCTGGGAATTTGGTTTGAGCTCTTTTCACCTCTGGCTTGTCTGGTGACCGAAAAATTAAACCAATTGAGACTGCCTAAAAGTAACATGAGAAATTATAAAGATTGTTTATAGGACATACAACAATAAAAGAAAAACGAGAAAGTAAACTTTTTAGAGTAATGCAAGTTTTCTTTCTGGGATAGGTTATTATATTCTTATTTTCCCATCAGGAGACATATATGAGAATAATAAGTTCAAAGGAAAAAATTTAAAGAAATTGTGATTTAATATGTGCTATATTTTCTCCAGGACCATGATTATAATTGTAAAACTATAGTTTTCCCGTAAAAAAGTAACACGAAATTACTAGATTTTATCTATTTTTCCCTCACGAGGTCATAGTACATTTGTTGTATGTCTTTTTCAGTATTCTACAAGCAGGCAAACCAAACACCAGCCACCAATGCCTCATGTGTTTCTTTCAGTTGCAGTCAGACCCCATTAAAAATCCAGGCTCTGAGCAGGTCTATAGTAGTAGTGGAAAAGCCATTAGCCGCCACTACTGTGTCCATGACTTGCACAACTTGTCTTTTCTTGCTGTTTTTTTTCCCTCAACTTCAATTTCAAAATGTTTCTGCATCATATAATAATGGAAAATATGTATGATTTTCCAAAACTTCCCTGAATGATTTTGTCTTTGCACTGTTACTGTGTTCAAGGAGGTAGAGGTCGAGACACCAAACATTATGCATGTTCCTGAAATTCTAAGTATTTTAATACAAAGAGCCATGTACCCACAGGGTCTTGTTTTCTGGAAGGATTTGCATCCCGCTGTAGTTTTGGCTTTCCTGTTTGCAGTCACAATTAAGCTCTTAGCATGTTCTTAATACAGTACTTATCACTTTTGTGCATATTTTGAATGAAAGTTTTTTTTTTATTGATATGAAACTTAGAACAGTGTGTGGAGGTGTACATATGTAAAAGGAAAATTAGCAATCTAGAACCATGTGTATGCAGTGCTTTGGTATCCTTGAACAATAACACTGATAACTGTAAGTAAGTGGTCTATTATATGTCTCATGAAAATTATCTTTTTTTGGACATTTATTATTTATAAACTTATTTATGAACAGAAGGTTGGAAGATAGAAATCTATCTATTACAGCAAGCCCCAAAATATCAATTTATTCAGAAAGGTATCCGTATACAGCACATGACAGATAGGCCTATGTCATATCAACATGCACAATTAAAGCTTTCAACTTCTTCATTCTCTTTGTTCAAAAAAGACACCAGATAAGTTCATCACAATGTTGGAAATCATACATTAGGTGTCATCTGACTTAGCAAAACATTGCTATGCAGTTGCTTATGTATATAAAATAATTGAGTTATGTGGAAGTATTTAAATATATGAAATGCAATACATAAAAACAAATTTAGACCATTTTTATCTTTATTTACACATCAAAGCTTCCAAAAATTATAATTCTCAACTTGAATAGTTCCACATAAATTACCGAACACGCTGCCTTGTTTATTTTGCTCTGCTGTATATTAAGAAAAGTTTAAATAAAGTTCTCTTAAAACATCAAAGCTTCATCAACTTTCAAAAAGATTTAGTGAAAATACACATGGGTTTCATTTGATCCTGTGCTGCTGCAAATTATTCACAAAGAACTTTGTTTTTACAAAAATGTAGACAGTGGTATGATCAGACCCTGTTTTGCGGTTCATTTTTGAAATCTGCATATCTGAATGCTGTTTATTTTTTATACACTCGGAACACAGTTGTATTATCTTAGTATATTTTATCTTGCATCAGACTTTCCAAGTGATTTTTACTCCAGATTCATTGTTTTTTTTAATACCAACAAAATAATACAGTGACTAAGGAGAAATAAAAAAAATACTGGTAGACGTTCAAACCAGAATTACATGTCAACAGCTTAATTTGAAATTGTATATAATGCATATACTATAACATAAACATTACATACAACATTTTATTTGGTGTTATAGCCCGCTAATCTGTCACATTTGTTTTCAAATTTGTGGGCATCCCTTTTGATGCATTATGATTATTTTATTAATATGTATTTGCAAATACTTGCACAAAAATTAAATGGTCATGCAAAGACAGCAGGATTATTCACAATGCATTATCTCATTCATGCAAAAAACATGGTAAATAATGTAAATACAGAGTGTGGCCTAAACACCAATACAGGAGTCCAAAAATGACAAAAAAACATAAACAGCTTTAATAACTAAACCTAAATTAGTAATACAGGGGAACAGTAAAGTACAACAGGAAAAGAAAACAAGAAACACCTCTGTCCCCAATGGCCTAACTCAACGATAGTAACCCCTGGCTACCTGTTACGTGTTTCCCGTTTATCTTCCACTTCTTTGGCTTTCTATCCACCCTCTGTCCAGGTGAACTTTTGTCACCATCAGCCCCTCAACTCTAAGCTCCCTAATTAAAGGAAGCAAAGTCCTTTCATATTGCACCCCAGTCACCTTTCAGGTACCCTGCTACCCTGCTGTAAGCACTTCTGGAGTCCTGGCTGACATCATTAGAATCTGGTGTTGTATGGGTGGAACTCCCCAGAGCAGCACCAGAGATGTTTGAACATTAGTGTCGCTACAGTGATGTACTAGAGAGACCAGATTGGTTCTACTTCCCAGGACGCCTGTGAGGCTACAACATATCACGCCTTAGCAGTCTGCACAACCTGAAACCCAGTATTGGAGTTTATATTATGACCTACAAGGTTTTGAATTATCTGTTGCTGTGATGGTAGCATCCTCTGATGGTCAATAAGAATACCGCTACCCAGAAAAATTGAGATTGCTGTGATTTTTACCTATTTTTTGTAACATACACAGTGCTAAAATATTTTTTTTTTCTTTGTAGCGAAATAATGAAATGCAGTTTGATTTTGTAGAAACTTATAGGGTGACCGGTTTGTCTATGCAGATACATGAAAGTAACACAGAAAGCTGAATCCATACTCATTAGTGGGCAACAAACATTTTAAGCAGTAATGCGGACACAAGTAAAAATGAACAGTCAGCTGGGTAAAATGTGTACTCGATTCCTGAGAAGGCTATTGCCAATCACTATCACAGTTTTTCATAATAAACTTTACATTTCTTACAAAATAAGCTCACTGTCAAAATATTACTAATAACATATCACTTCCCAATAATCATTCTAGGTGTTGAGATCAGATGTAAAAGTTCAGAAAATAAAATAGTTAAGCCTAAGACCAGGACTGAAATGTAGGAGGATCTGCCCAAAGAAGAGTTAAGGTGTAAAGCAAGAATCAATGTTATGAATGGCTTGCATTTATAATTTCCACTCACATTTAGAGCCTAATTTCTTGAGGCACATGTTGTCTAAAATAGGTTTTTGGATTTTTGATAGTTAGAAATTTTTATTGTTCTGTGGTTGCTATAGCATAGCCAGGGAAATTCAATGGAAGTGCAAAGAAGTCAGCATTTCAAAGGTATAAATGCCAGTGTTGTGCATTCAAAGTGGCAGATTCCAAAAGAGTCGGTGTGTTTGTTTGCAACATTCTCTTGGATGAAGATCTTATGCCCTGCTTTATTGACTATCCATTTTCTGGTTATGAGCTTTAGTTTGTTATTTTTGACGTTGATTTCATCTTCTGATCACTACTTACATTTGTTTTATCAGTTCTTATTTAGAACAACAGTCAAAACAAGAAAATTAGAAATCAATGTTCAAAAGTAAATTATGATTTAGGTGATTTTGAAAATTTATTCTGTTATCAATTTAGTTTGTTCATCAAATAGTTTTTTGGGGTTTTGGTCCAAAGTCAATCTAATATTCTAATTAGTTTCTTTCTGTTCTTCTAAAGCAATGCTGATGTTTGTTCACATTTTTAATTGCTGTATCACTGTCTTCTATTTCTCTGGCACTGCCAATTTCTACTATCAAGATAGCAATGTCCCATTGCTAGGGGTACAGTTTTCCAAGATGGCATTGAATAAAACCCGTGATGATTTGTAATCCTGTGTGAATATTTTCTGAAAGATTTGTGTATAGAGGATAGATACTTATACAGGTAAGATTGCTTTGATTATTCAGTTTTGATCTCCAAATTTTGTAACAGTGGAACATAAATATAGATGTTTATTTCCAGGACATAAATGTTTGTAGCTGCCCTTTTGTGTGTATATGAATGTGAATGTAAAGGTCATTGCCCATTAGCAGGAAATGAATTAGGATGGCAGTTCTTGCAGCATTTTCCCTTTTTGGTGACAAAACTTCCAGTTAGCTTATATGCCTTATCCATTCATTTGGATTTAAAATGCCACCTGGCAAAGCATGGTTTCCCTGTTCTGCCTGCTCACCAACCCAACATCAGTTTGAACCAGTTTATAATTCAACACTGATTCTTTCATTAACTGTTCACAGAATTGGACTGCTTTTTCTGTACATCAATTGTGGACTTTGTCTTTTTTTTGTACAGTGATTTATCTAATACTTTATCCAAAACTTTCAACACAAATTGCTATGTGCCACAATTTTAGATAAGTGAAGATCAGTGATATCAGTTGTGAAATGACTGGCAGCCAGCGTAGCAATGATAAACAAAAGGATGTCACATTGCTCCTGTCGGATCCTCCATTAGACTGGATGGGAAAGGTTTGTAAACTGCCCTTTTTACATCTGTCCGCAAATTTTCTATGGGGTTGAAGTTTGGGTTTTGCCTGAGCCACTCAAGGACAGTCACAAACTTGTCCCAAAGCCACTCGAGCATTGCCTTGACAGTATGCTTTGAGTCATTGTTGCCATCACCCCAGTCACTCTGAAGCAGGTTTTCTTCAATGATCTCTCTGTATTTGGCTGCATTCATCCTTCCCTCAATTCTGTCCTGTCTTCGTGTCCCTGCTGCTGAGAAGTACCCGCATAGCATGATGCCGCCACCACTATGCTTCACTGATGACATTACGCAGGGGATGAGCAATACCTAGTCTTCCTTCTGACAGATTCTCCCATCTCAGCAGAGGACTGCTGGAACTCTGTTAGAGTAACCATTGGGTTCTTGGTCATCTTCACTGACCAAGGCATTTCTTCCTAGTTACATAGTTTGGCCAGATGGTGTCTAAGTGGTCCCAATTATTTTCCCCATTTCACACTCATTGAGGCCATTATGTTCCTGCGAACACTCAAAGCTTTAGAAATGGTTTTATCCCCTTGCACTGATCTATGCCCGTCCACAGTCTTATTTTGGTGGTTGTAACAAGACGAGGCTTCAGACATGGGAAAGGTTTGGGGCACCCACCCATATAATATGTTCCTGGCTGCAAAAGTAAAGAATTGTAAGACCAGAGTAGTAGACTGAGTCCAAAACAGAACTGAATTCCAGAGGAAGGGAGTGAGGCTTTATAGGAGGTCTGGGGGAAGTAATGTTGTCCTCAGGGCCGGAAGTGATGTCATCCTCGGGGCTGGGACCAGAAGTGACGTGTCTCGAGTTGAGGCAGTGGTTCATGGTGGGATTTCCCGGGAAAGGTCTGCAGGGGACTTAGAAAGAGAGTTAGTGTACCTTGCCTCCCCCTGGCAGATGTGTTACCCTTATTCTTTAAGCCCTTCAGCTGCCTCCTATTTGCACGTGTGTGACAAGGTCTACAGATAGTTCCTTGGATTTCATAGCTTGTTTTTTGTTCTGACATACAGTGTAAATAGTGTGACTTTATACGCACAGATGTGTGCCTTGTTAAACTATGTCCAATCAATTCAATTTGCGACAGTTTGACTTCTGTCAAGTTCTGGACACATCTCAACAACAATTATAGCAAACAGGATGCAGGTTACTACAGTTTGGAATAACACATCAAAGGGTCTGAATACTTATATGAATGAGAGGTTTCATCTTTTGCTTTTGCTTCTTCTTCTCTCGGCTGCTCCCGTTAGGGGTTGCCACAGCGGATCATCTTTTTCCATATCTTTCTGTCCTCTGCATCTTGTTCTGTTACACCCATCACCACATCCATAAACCTTCTCTTAGGCCTTCCTCTTGCCTGACAGCTCTATCCTTAGCATCCTTCTCCCAATATACTCAGCATCATTCCTCTGCACATGTCCAAACCAATGCAATCTCGCCATATGCTTTCTCCAGGTCCACAAAGATGCAATGCAACTCCTTCTGGCCTTCTCTATACTTCTCCATCAACACCCTCAGAGGAAACATCACATCTGTGGTGCTCTTTCTTGGCATGAAACCATACTGCTGCTCACTAATCATCACCTCACTTCTTAACCTAGCTTCTACTGCTCTTTCCCATAACTTCATGCTGTGGCTCATCAATTTTATCCCCCTTATTCTTAAATATTGGCATCAGTACACTTCTTCTCCACTCCTCTGGCATCCTCTCACTTTCCAAGATTCCATTAAACAATCTGGTTAAAAACTCCACTGCCATCTCTCCTAAACACCTCCATGCTTCCACACGTATGTCATCTGGACCAACGGTTTTTCCATTCTTCATCCTCTTCATAGCTGTCCTTACTTCCTCCTTGCTAATCCGTTGCACTTCCTGATTCATTATCTCCACATCATCCAACCTCTTCTCTCTCTCGTTCTCTTCATTCATTGACCTCTCAAAGTACTCTTTCCATCTGCTCAACACACTCTCCTCGCTTGTGAGTATGTTTCCATCTTTATCCTTTATTACACTAACCTGCTGCACATCTTTCCCAGCTCGGCCCCTCTGTCTAGCCAATCGGTACAGGTCCTTTTCTCCCTCTTTAATGTCCAGCCTCTCATACAACTCATCATATGCTTTTTCTTTATCTTCGCCACCTCTCTCTTCACTTTGCGCCTTATCTCCCTGTACTCTTGTCTACTTTCTGCATCTCTCTGACTATCCCACTTCTTCTTTGCCATTCTCTTCCTTTGTATAATCATCTTTTGCTTTTACTAAATTTACAAAACCTTTCTGTTAACATGTTTCACTTTTAGTTTATGGGTTATTGAGTGTTAATTGATGAGCAAAAATTGCAGATTTATCTATTTAAAATTAAATCTGAAATGCAATAAAGTGTGTAGAGAGTGAAAGGGTCTGAATACTTTCTGAATTCACTGTAATTACTGATTCGAGTTAAACTGGCCTCGCTCTGCTTTCTATCTACAGAGTAAAAGACTTCGTAGTGTGAAGTTTTGCCTTTTATTTTCCACATTCTAATATACACTTAACTCTAGCATGGGGTTGTGTTTTAAATAATTATATTGTGGCTATAGTAGCGACCCAAACAAACTTAAAAAAATAGAGGTTTTTATGTTCTGTCAACTGTGTCTATGTTTACATGCAGAGTTCAGCCCCCTCAAAGCTATAGTTTATTACATATAAATGCTGCCAAAATAACACTGTATTATCCATTAGATCCCACATTGTGTCCCTGATAGATAAGTAGTGTTAGTTCATGATGAGACCACAGGAATGTCCCATGAATGAATGATTCTTAGTAGAAAGCAAGTGTTGAGAATAGGAGAAAATAATATTAAAAATGCATCACTGTTTAATTAATAACCATATCTGAAGGATGGGGGGGATGAAACGTTAAATACATTACACTTTATACCCAGCTTCCTTACGATGCTGTCAGGGTAAAACAGGTTTGGAAAATGGATGGATGGTTGGTTAATATTATAAAAAGAATTACAGATTTTTAAAAAAAAATTACAATTGGAAGCTAAGATGTACATTTACAGCAATTAAGGACTGTAGTTTACAAGTTGGAAGGAAAGTGAGTGAATTGATTTGACTAACACATAATTTTAAAATTTAATTAAATTGAAGGACGCTTCCAAATTGCTGTTCCGCTACATTCCGCTACAATGGATTGTATTATAGATCTGTAAGGCAACTGGCATTGTATCCTTGTTATTCACCTTGGCTGAAGACATTGGCGGCTGGAGTTAATAATAAATAATATTTGTGAAAGCAAAAAATGGATTCATTTGGTTCCATGATTTTACGTCTAGCATTTTACTGCACTTTTCACATAACAATTTAATTACAGTCTGATTCCAAAGCCTTTTTGTCATGTTAGTCTCTAGCGGTGAAGAAATACTCCATCTCATGTGATAAGCAGCATTAAAAACATCTTGAGACGGAGGATACAATCAGAAAAGATGGGAAACATAAAGTGAAGATATTGGAATTGTAACTGGGAACAGTATCTTCAATTTTATAGTAATGGCTACAATTTCCATAATGACCCAGCATAGCTTAGCCTGAGAGAGTGCAAGCTATGACATACCGCGACCCATTATTAAATGACTATAAAGCATATCACGTATCTAATTATATCCAATGCCATGCGCAGGTAAGTGCTGTTGGATTTACAGCAAATTAAACTGTCGAAAACGGCTGTATGTCAACTTTATATGTTATGCCATTTGTCCAATAATATTAAATGCACTATTTGTTACAGTTCAGAAGTATACACCCTGAGTACTGAGGGGGTCATGCCACTTACCTACATGCCACATGCATGCAACTAATCCATACGGGCTTCTTTGCAAGGTGAATATGACCCTGTATCATTCTGTTCTTTGACTTCAATTATACTTGAAGATGCAAAGCAACATATTTTCAATTATTTCAATTTTAATATGAATTTTGGTTATTTTAAACATATTCTGTAAAAGCCTCCTGAATTGTTTGTCTTGTCTTTGCAGTGTTTCAAATTTCATATATAGATTTAACAAAAATTATATATAGTTACATACACATACTTAAGCTGTTATCCAAGTGCAAAAAGCCTCATCTGCCATTTTGTGAACCAACCCTATGCCTCACTTAGAACAAAGAGATTAGTCCAGGAAGCTTTCTAAATGCATGAGCTGATGTTTCTGCAAGGATTTTCCATCTAATTGAAATTTCAATAATAAGAATAAACATCCCTAAAAGCCTACATGAAATGTTTGTCCCTTTAAAATTAATTTCATACTGATATTCAATTGAATTTCCAGTGTAATTGGTAATCCATCTTAAAACTACCTACTTTTTTTCTTATTAACCAAATAAATAGGCAAATAGTTTTAGATAGATTGACAGATACTTTTTTAATCCCAAGGGGAAATTGACAATTTTAAGGCGGCGGAGTGGTGGCTCTGAGGCTAGAGATCTGCACTGGCAATCAGAAGGTTGCCGGTTCGAATCCTGTAAATGCCAATAGGGACTCTGCTCTGTTGGGCCCTTGAGCAAGGCCCTTAACCTGCAATTGCTGAGCGCTTTGAGTAGTGAGAAAAGCGCTATATAAATGCAAAGAATTATTATTATTAAGGCAGTGCTACACATTAGAAGGTGGCAGCGTGATTCATTCAGCAAGTTCTAGTTTCAGAAAGCTTCACAGTTTTAAACATTTTATAAAATTCTAATTGTTTTATTTATTTTATTAACTTAATATTTGCAAAGGTTCATTTAAAAAAAAAAGTAAGGTTATGGTTAGATATACTGCACATTATGGATGCTTTATTTTTGCTAACAACAACATTTTAATTGAAAACAGATGTTGCTACATTATTAGCAATTCTCATCTAAACAAATTAATGCACTTGGTCAGTCTATTTTCTATTTTGTTCCATCCTATTAAATTGTAACACTTCATACGCAGATGATACATAACCCTTAAGGACGGCACAAGTCAAATACAAACTTGATAAATTTTAATGTTTTAATTGTAGAAAATTTGAACTTGGAATAGAAGTGGTGGATAAATAGTGTAACATAAAATAATCCTCACAAATCTGTATAACTGAAATAAATAAATGTAAGGCTTTATAATGAAATAGTTTGACATTTGTGGTCTTTAAATAGACACGAATCTGGTTGGTTGGCTGGCAGCAATGTCACTACAGTATGTCACTTAGAACACAGGATGAATTCAGGGTTAGGCTGCCTTCTGTGACGAGATTTCACAACAGAAGAGAGTTCCACTAATTATTCCACTTGCTAGTCAGAGTTTAAACACATGCTGTTAGATCACTGGACATGTTAAATAACTCAAATGTGGGCGCTTTGCAATAAAAAACAATGTCAGTCAGGGCAAATATTTCTTAGAACAGTGGAGCATGCACAGATGGAAAATTTCAATGCAGAAATGAGGCAAATGCAGGATGTAAAATGCAGCTTTCGTTTGCAAGCAACAATTAGTAAAGAAGTAAAAGTCTGATTTTGTTAAAACCCTCTTGCCATTGCTGCCTGACTTTGTTCAAACATATTTGCCCACCTTCTGTTTTAAACACTAGACATGATGTTCAGATGCAGTTGTAGTTAGAATTCACAAAGGACAAAAATGGTGAATGGTGTGCTTCATGATTTTTTTTTTATATGGACTGCATATATTTTGTTCACTATCTGTGTTTTCAGTTTGTATTGTAGTTTAATGAAGTTCATAGCCTATTTGTTTTAACAGCAAGTCGCTCAAAATTCCTGTACTTACAATCATTGTATTGTAAGTGTGGTTTAAATTTACACATTGTGCCAATTTTAATATCCGTTTACTGCAGGGTGCTTCTGTACGGTGTCCATTTTAGGACATAGTTGCTTTCCACTTCTCTGGTCATCGACCACAAACAAATTTTCACTTTCGTCTATAAATCTGTTTTTTTAATGCAACCTGATAACACCGGAGTCTTAGGTTCAAATCTCAGTCTGGGCAAAGCCTGCGTTAAATTAACCCTTATAAAGATCCTTAAAAATGAGTCTACAGAAAGTGTACTCCCATATATACTCTTAGGGATTATTTTGGTATGTTTGTGGAGTTGGCATATTCGCCTTGGTACTCCTGGTTTTCCACCCAGAATTAAGAGACGTTCATGTTGCAGTGGTCCTGTGCATGCGTGTGTGTGTGTGCTGTAAAAGGCTGGCACCCCATCCAGGGCTGAGTTTTACCTTGGACCCAATGCAGCTCAGGCATCCATGTCTCAGAATTTTAATAAAAGTGGTTTAAGGATGGAGTTTTGGAGATTTGTACTTTTCAGTGTTATGTTTACATCCTGTGTTCCAAATGACCAGGCTGATGTTCAATAATAGTGTATGTGCATATAGAATCTCCTTGACTGACCCCCCCCACCCACCACCCCACCACTTCCTCAACAATTTAGCGGAGTATGAAAATTAGTTAATATTAAAAACATTTTCTTTAAAAAAAGGCCTAAGTATAGTTTTTTTATGTTGAAATTAATCTTTTTACTGAACAATAAATCTTGAAATTACATAAAGTATTATAGAGTTTTGAGCTAGTGTGTTTTTATTTTGTCTATAATCTTGTTTGCATTTCGTAGTTTTCAGTAGTCACCTTTTCCATTCATAGACATATGCTGTGTATTAAGATGAAACGCATAATTACTTCAGTCATCCAGTCATATACTGTAACTCCTGCTCTGATTAAAGAAGCTCTCATGTTAGGCATCAAGGAAATTTCTCAGGCTCTAAGAGTGCATTAATTGCTTTATAAATGAATGTTGTTTTCTTATCCAAAGAAATGAAACATCCTAGAATAGAAACAAAAGAAAAACACACTGAAGAACTGTGTTTTTATTAAAAAAAAAAATTCCATGTTCTTATAAAATAATACAAATCCCAAAAATGCCTCTTTCCATGTTGCTGTGATGAAGTAGATAGGTCAGCTATGGTCGACACATCATATGCGGTCATACAGCAATGCAAGCCATCCATTTATAACAGGAGGATGAGTTGAAAGAAATATTTTGGAAGAGTAAACCAAGTGATACTGTATTTTTACAGCAACATGGAGGCATTGTATGAGAATTAGCAAGAAAGTGGGCAACACTTAATGGTTATTGATGGAGGGGTGGAATTACACGGCTCAGTTTCTGAACTATGTACTGCACAGATGTCAATTTTAAGTTTCCTTTCCACCTTTGTTTCTCATTTTTACCGGATGTTCTTCCAGTGGAAGTTATGATGTAAGTACAGTTGTAAGTACTAATTGCAGCATTTGCCTGCTTCTTGCTTATGGAGTAATGTAGGTTTTTCCTTGGAGTTTTATTTATTTATTATTTTGGCCTTGTTTGCATTTTCTTTGTGCTGCTTCCTTATAATGGCCTGTTTTACTTTTACTATCCCTAATTGTTTAGAAATTATAAACAATTTTCTTTGCTTGTCTTTTATTTTGTCTTGTGTTAGTTGATTATTATGTTTGACGGTGGTAAGGGGATAGTCCTTAATTGTTATATGCAAGCTTGGGTTCCTCCCTGGCTTGTGTTCAAATTCCGTTTTTAGGTTGTTTTGTTCATGTTTGATTAATTTAAGTAGATATTGTTGTCTATGTTTGCATTATTCTGTGTTTTATTAGTTTTGTGTATTATTAATTTCTACATGTCCATGCTTCTACTGCATTCCATGTATTTTGCTGGTAGTTTCCCAGGAGACAGGGCCATCTGTCCATTACTATCAAGCATCTGCCCTCAACCCTATAAAGGAAACACAGAGTTCCTAGTGGTACATTGTATTTGCTGGGTGTTGGTGAGTTCTGTTTGATTATTGCTTGGTGTGTTTTGATTTTTTTTTTGGATTTAAGCCTTTTTGGTCTGTTTTTCCACCTCTCTTTGGATTTGTGTTTATTGAAATTGTTTGCCATTTCTGAAGGCAACTCCTTCTGGCCTTTTGTGCACCTTGGAGCTTTTTGTGTTATAGTGTTATTTTGTGAAAATTGTTTTTTTGCCCTTTTTGTTACACACACCAGGAGTTGACTCTTCTTTTGGGGCTCTTTGCAACAGTTTGAGGCACTAAAAACAATACTACACTGGCCATTTAGCCACTTTTAGGGTCTGCTCCCCAGCTAGTTTAGAGGCCTCATGTTGGGAATTTGTTCAGCAGCACTCCCAAGATCATGACACTAATTAGGTAGTAGCTATCTGATGGTATTTTGTAATTAGTCTCTGTTGCAGAACCTGAGGGCTACATTAACCTCTTTCAGATCCCTTTTTGTCTGGAGTGCTATCTTTTCAGCTTGTGGTCTGTGGTCACAAGGTTTCATGCAGAACAGATGACATTTGGGGTTCTTTTAATGATTTAACACAAAACCGTGGCAGATTTAACCCAAAGAGGTTGTAAGGGTTAAAGGCTTTGGCTTTGCTTGTTTATCAGTTAATTGTGGTTTTGTTCTCATCTTTAATAACTATATTTTTGACTTTTTTTTTTCATTTTATTTTTTTCTCCTCCTTAATTTGTATATTCAAAATGTTATATTCTGACTTCGGAACTTTTGAATCTTATTTTTCTTCCTTTTCTTGTTCTTTAATGTAATAAAATTAAAGAATTAACAGTTTTGTACATAGCCTGGATTTTTCTGAAGAGGATTACACTTACAAAATTATCAGAACTGTTTAATGTGCAGTTGAAATGTATTATATATTTAATAATGAAACAATTAAAAGATTAACAGACTAATATGATGAGGTTGCCAAATAATTCATATTACCTACCAAAATGTAGCTGTTATTTTGATGCAGTATTGGAAATGCATCCATTTACTAAGTAGGCAATACAAGGAAAGCAGGCAGTGCACCTGAATTTGGTACAAGGACACCTCAGCTTCTTTATTTAATGAGCTGTGCCTAATTCTGAATGCCATGCCTGGTGGTTGTCAATGTGTAGATTTGATATATTTCTGCAGCTATTCTGGTCTTCCACAATGATGTTTGTTACGTTAATTTTGTATTTCTATACTGGCTTAATATTTGCGCATGACAGAGCCATACAATGAACTGATGGCTGTCTACGTCTGGTTTCTGCTTTGCACCTGATTGCTGCCATGATAGGCACAGACCCTCTGTGACTATGAATTGCATTATTTTATTGAGTTACCACTAAAAATTCAAAGCAGATCTCTTTTATCCACCCATTTAAAGGGATGAATTTCAAGGTTCTTTGCAATACAGCTCTAAAATTGTGAGAGATAAATGCCACAATGATGGAAGCTTTAACTTGAAGCTTAGATCATCACCATCAGCTATGCCCTATTTGACTTTATACTTTTTTTTAATAAACATGTTAAAAATGACAAGGATGACATTTGCATAGCATACAGTATAGCATAGAGTACAATTTGTCAGAAACAATTAAAAGCCAATGTTCAGCATTGACCCATTTAAAATTAAATGTTTCTTGCCATTAACCTATTGTAAGATGAACCCCAATATATTGTCTGCACCATTCCAACTGCAGTATATTTTGCTTTGAACAGGCATTTCGATTCTAGCTCCTAGCCAACATTCTCAGAACCAGACGTTAGGTGAAGAGCTTCATTCTTGTGGGCATTGGTAGTAAACAAACAACTTTTATATAGATCCTTTCTGTTATGAATCACCATGCCAATATGTTTTAAAATTACAGACCAATACTACAATTGTTTACATGTATTCTTTACAAGTGGACCACAGGCAACTTAAATCAATTATTCACAGTCAAGCAGTGACTCCATTGCCACTACACCATACTGTCTACCTTTTAAAGTGCCCAGCTGTTCCTGTAAACATCCTTCACATTCTGGTATATCGAGAGTTGTACTATGTTTGGTAGTTGGCCTATGCAAGGGAAGGATAATATAATGGATACTGAATTCTTTCACTTAACTGTCAATCATGAAATATTACCTTTTAAACTAATCCTTTAATACTTGAATTTTTCGTCCATCATTCCACTGTGATTTAATACACTGTAATGTGCATAATTCTCATTTCAGCATGAAATATCTGTGGTAGGTCATAACATAGTGATATGCATTTTGTAGTATAACATACTTTTTAACTTAGCTTGCAAAGCTGTGTGCAAAAGGCTTAGAAATTGTTGGCAGTTTTGGAATATTGTGTGAAGACATTAAGTGTATGCAATATGGGAATGGGCACTCAAGCTAAAAAAAGGCAGCAGAGAACAGTCAGTTGCTATTAACAGTCTAAATATTCCACCCATGAAAGGAGGACTATGGAAGACTCTGGACCATGAAAGAAATTGAGTAAGGAGGCCATTAGGTTTATTTGAGTATAGCCAAAAAAAAAATTAAATGAGTGAGAAGTGCATTCTTATTCTATTAGATGGCCACATCCAGGGAGACTAGACTTTCTAGAGGAAAGGCAGGCAGACTCTTGGAGAACATACAGTCTTCACATGGACTCGAGGCACTGGAGTTTTCACAACTCTAAATTCTGCAAGGTAATTTGTGACATAGCAGTAGTATGAAAATAAACCCAACCCCAGGTGTGTTTTGCATCAGTTATGTGTCCTTGTATATATTTTAGAAGGCAAGTATTCCTAGCTGGAGGATAAGAAGAGTAGAGAAGTTAAGTCAATCAATACAGAAGTCTTTAAAACTGTCTGCTAAATTTCTTCCCTCACATTTTGTTTTCTCTATAAATTGCCTTGTACATCCCGAGACACTGCCAAGACTATGTGAATTAGCGCAGTCACCCTTATCATGATCTGATATTGATTTAGGTAGAGAGATGAAACTTCCCCCTTCATAATTCAGGTTTACAAAATGAATGCATTGATTATTGTTATTTGTTATCCTTAGGCTACAAATGTTAACATTTTACACAATTATACATTGAATGTTGAGCAGCAGAACAACAAAAAATGGCTAAATTATATTAGAATATTTATTATTAGATCTTTTTATGTGATCTTGGCACCCTCAGTGAAACAGAAAAGCCACAGTGGTTGTAAAATACAGCAAAAGTAACTTATAAGCAAATCTGACAATATTCAGTAAGCCACTGACTACACAGTCACCCACTCTACATCACAAATAGACTTCTGGTTGTAAAACTGGTCTGAAGAGCAAAGAACAAATTACTTTTGTACAGATTCAAAATTGTTATTTTACAGATTAAAAATGACAACATATTATGTTAGTGCTATTTTATACCAACTAATTAGTATCTCTGTATAGTAATTTTGAACTTTAGCATTGCATACGGGTGGCACAGTGGCTAGCACTAGTGGCTCACCCCTCCAGAGACCACAGTGTGAGTCTTGGCTTGGTCATTGCCTGTGTAGGATTTACGTTTCAGCATAGTATGTCCTCCAATATCCAAAAAGTATGCAGGTTAAACTTAAACCCTGTCCAAGAACATTTACTTTCCTTTCCTATATTTCAGTGGGATTCAAGGAGTTTATTTCAGTGCCCATATTCACACTTTACATCATAACAGCACATGAAATACAAAACATACTAAAAGACAAAAGTCAATATGAAATAAAAATAACATAATAACATAAAATAATAATAACATAAAAATGACATAAAACAGAACATGATTTTTAAAATATCTAATTAACAAAATAAAAATACCTAAATGAAATTAAAAATTTTCTCAAGTCAAAAAGTCTTGATTTGAACACACATAAAACTGCAGCTGCCTAATGCTGATTAGAAAAGCAAAATCCAAGGTTTAGGAGAATAACAGCTGAGGGCTCAAGTCCCAAAGGTTTTAGAACCAAATTTTAGAACCACAAGAAGATGAGCATCAACAGAGCAAAGAACTCAGTTTGGCACAGAATGGTTTATCAAAATGGATAAATATAAAGGAGATTTATCATGTAGTGCCTTGACAGTTGAAGATAAAGTTTTAAGATGAATACCCTTTTCAATTGGAAGCCCATTCAAATGCCATAAAGTAGAAGTTATGCTTGAACACACTTTGGTGCGTGTTCAAAAGACTTGCACCTGAATTCTGTACCATTTGAAAATTATATATAAATCTTTTCAATTGACCACTGTATAAAGCATAGCAATAATCCAAGCATGAAAGGATAAGAGCTTTAGTTAGTATTTTGGTAGCAGCTGTGACTGTAGATGGCGCTATACTACGGGACACGGGAGGCACACTTATAAAAACAAAGAGGCTTTTATTTTTCTTTGCTCGTGTGGAACGTCTTCCCCATCCCCACAAGCCCACAACACAGTCCGAAGCACAAATCAGAATACTTCTCTTTTTTCTCCTCCACCCCTCTCCTCCTGACTCTGGCTCCTCTAATGGAGTGAGGCGGCCCCTTTTATAACAACTCGGATGTGCTCCAGGTGCTTTGCAGTGATCTTCCGGCGGCACTTCCTGGTGTGGCAAAAGTGCCGCATGAGCCCCCAGAAGCATTCCGGGTGTGCCTGGAACTTCTTACGTCGTGGCGGAAGTGCTGCAGTCCAGGGCTCCATAATCCTCCGGGCGCCCCCTGTCAGTGGCCATGGGCCCAAACAAGGCCGATCCTCCAAGCTCCGATCCTGTGGCCCCAATGCAGACCAGGGCAGCTACCCTCTCATGGTCCAGGGGAGGTATTGTCCCTCTCCCGGTCCTTCCAGGCATCCCGGCTGGTTAGGGTCCCCAGCCATCTGCCACACAGCAAAACTAAGATATGGATGAATTTCAGCAATGTTCTTCAAATGGAAGTGAACAGATTTACAAGTGGCTTTTATTTTTGCATTAAAACAAAGTTAAACAACTTGATTTCGCACAGAAGAGCAAAAATTGATTTCATTCCCTAAGATTAAATAATTGTCATGTAGGTTTTTTTATGTTTTTATACATAACACCTGAGTTATGTTCACATTTAAATGCAAAAAATATAAGTTTATTCAGTTTCGTTAATGCAATCGTAAAGTTTTGCAAAATCAGTGAAAGCATCCTTAGTCATTGCCATATAAAGCTATATCATATCATCGGCCTAAATATAGAATTGCAAAACTGCCCTACAAATAATATTCCCTAAAGGAAGAATATATATGAGAAATAAAATAGGGCCTAATTTTGAACCTTGAAGTACACTGCAGCAAAGAGATATAATTGCAGATTTCAAATTATTCACAGTAATATACTGACCATGATTTGACAAATAGGGGTCAAACTACTTTAGGGCAGTGCCCAATATTCCTAAAGATGATGCCAAACAAAGTAACAAAATCTGGCCGTTAACAGTGTAAAATGCAGCTGAAAGCAGAAGGCAACAGAACATGATCCACTATCACATTTCAACAGCAAATTTTTTAGTATGTGCACCAAAGAGGTTTGTTAGTCGAGACTGAAGTTTCTCAAAAAGATTGTTAGGTGACAAATAATGTTCCAATTGGTTTACAATGCATTTTTCGAAAACTTTCTCCTATACCCGTGTGTTCATTTCTGAATCTTCTATGCAATGTTTTCTCATTTCATGCTGTCACTTCACTCCATGTGCTCCCATCAGTTCTACATTGTTCATGTAAATTCATAAAAGTTGCTGTCCTTCTAATTTATTATGCATTCAATGCTAATTTGTTTTATCTTATTACTTTAAATATTATTCTTGTTTAATTTTAAAGTGCTCTGTTAAGAGTGCTATGTAAAATAAATGTAAAGTTAATTCCCAACTCTAAGTTGGCCTGACGCAGGTAAGTATGGGTATGCTGCATATGTACGTTCTCCATAACTGAGTGTCATCTTGGCCACAGCTTTTTCCCTAACCACTACCCATTTTCTGTACCTGTTGACTCTTGCCAGGTCGTCAATGGTCTCAGTCACTTTTTTTGAGAATAGAGTTAGGTATTCTTGGCACCTGTGTCCTCTAGAAACATAACATACCCCTCTAACCTGGCTAATGAATAGGGCTTACCATTCTGTCCTAAAGTATTATCATGAGACTGTGTGATCATGTGTCTTTTGCTATCAGGACACCATTACACATCAGGTATACCATACCTGTAATTGTGCAGAAATGCATAGAAACATCTTAGCAATTTCATGAATTTGAATTTTGCATGTTGCACAGTGTCACAGATCCAGCATCTTGTACCTGGTCACTGTCTGTGTGGAATGTGATGATTTTCCCCTGTGTCTCCATTGTTTTTTTGTTTTTTTCCCAGTGTTACTATCATACAGATTGGACGGGCATCCCCGCTAAGAGAGGGGAAGAATCCTTACATGGACGGTAAGCCTCAGGCAGATGGACAGGTCTCCTGACCGGGATAGAAGGGAACGACAGGTAAGGACTGTCTCTGGGGGCCGTTTTATCCCCCAGGACACTAGATGGCAGCATCCCTGGATATTGGTGCCCGTTCGGACACAAGCAGGGAATGCTGGGAATTTTAACCTAGTAACACAACCCTGCTGAGGTCTGGGGGTGCCACAAGAGGGAGCTGCAGGGAGATGTACACCATGTTATGTGGGCCATCCGTGTGATCTGGAAGTGCTTCCAATGGGCAACAGCCCTGACACACGAAGTACTCCCGGGTACTCCATTAAGGGGACTGCACTCCCTTTGAGTTGGAGCTGGGAGGAAGGAAGGCAACACACAACTGGAGGAGAGCAGTGCGGTGGTGGTGGCGAGAGGAGAGGAGGAGAAAGGAAGAAAATATTTTTGTGCTTGTGTTTCCAAGGTATTTGTAATAAACACCCCCTTTATTTGAACTGTCTTGCATGTTCATATTTGGGGCTCAGTGGCACCCCCAAGACTTTACACCGGGTATTTGTTTTCCATCCAGCATTCCAAAAGACATGGATATTAGGTCAATTATTGATTTTAAATTTACCCCATGAATGGGGCCTGGAAACAGAGTGGCACCCCATTCAAGGTTGCTTTCTGCCTTGCTCCCAGTGCTACAAAGATTTGCCCTCTTCAAAACTGAATCGGATTAGTAATTTCACATTATTTTTTACTTTTGTCTTTTTTTGCCTTCTGCTGGCCCCCAGTCTTCATAACCCGACAAGCTTTTCTATGATGTACCAGAATTATCCAATTGCTAGCCCAGCCTTGGAAGGAATTTATTCTTGAACTAGGTGGATTGCTCATAAACGTTAAGAGAATACTGTTAAAGAATGAACAGAAGAGTATAAATTATGCACTGAATGATTCTGCTTCAGACAAGCAAAAGTACAGCTTCAGTTAGAAATGCAAAAAATAATTGATGAATTTCCTAAAACTCTGCAAGCTCCATCTGATACAGTATACAGCAGTGCAATGCATTCCTTAACAGGGGTAGCATTTACTTCTTTACACAGAGAAATAAATACAAATACAAATCATTATGCATCGAGGTACTTGCACAACAGGCCATTGTTTCCTTCTGCTTTACTATTATTATTTTTTTTTAAATCCAGCTATGTAGTCTTTCCACAGATTTGTGTGCAGGTAACAGATGAAACAATTACATATTGGCATTGTGAGAAATACATTTTAGTCATCATTTCTTGCCAAAAAATCTGTCCTTATTTACTGCTATAATAAAATGCAAATTTGTTTTGTCAACCTTTGCAATATGTACCTTTAAAATCTGTGAATCAATATTTATAGAAATTATAACAAAAGACGCCACACAACGCCTGTTAATGAAGGCACCATGTGCTGTGTGCTAAAACATGTATCTACATAGGTATTGCCCCATTTATCAAGCTGAAGAGCTAATTACCTCATACCAGGCAATATTTCCTTCATCCTCTGCATTTCAATTCCCAATATTAACACATAGGTGGTCAAGCTGACCACCAAATAGCCTACATGAGCATGAATGCATTAAATAATTTCACATTGGAAGAGTTTATTAAACTGCCACAGTCTAATCAGCATACTTACTGGTCCTCATTAATCTTCCACTGATCTGTAGCGTGTCTCTGCAGTCACTACTGTGAGTACTAATGTTTATAGGAGCTCCTTAACAAACAGGGCCAGTTAATCAAAAGAAATTTACTACAAGCCAAATGACCATGCATACCAGGATCTAATTACGCTCTATATTTAACTGATTCTTCACCATATCCCCATCTGAAAAATAAATGCTGATTGTTTTACACAATCCAAAAAGGGGGAAAAGATAATTTTTTAATAGGATTTTTAATCTCAATAGTTTAATTTAATGCCATTTCAAACAATTTGCCTCTGTATTACTGACAAAGGTGATTTGCATAGTAGACAGCATTGTTAAGGCTCATTATCAAAGGATAAACCAACAAGATATTGCTCAAAGAATATATTAATCTTTGATTCACTCAATGGGAACCTAATTGCTATATAAATTAAATAAACACTAAGCTTTTAAATTTTTTAACGACTTATCAGGCATTGTTTTCCTCAGATCTTAGGTATGCATTTGCAATCAGCTTATACAAAGTCACTGAATGTTTGTAAAAGTAATCTTCCTATAAGAGTAAATGCACCAGTGTATTTTGCATTTTGGTCTTAGTTAAAAAATGAAATGAAATTTTAATAAACATGTATTAATAGTGAGGCATGGTGGTTAACGCTGCTGCCTCTCTGTTTAAGAACACTAAGCTTAAGTCCCGACCTGGTCACTGTCTGAATGGAAATGGTGCCATCTCCCTGTGTCTATGTAACGTTCTCTGCCGGATCTCTAGTTTTCTTTCCTAATCCCAAAGACATTAGTGGTAAATTGTGATTAATGCAAGTCCCCTTCCAGGTCCATATTAATAATTTAGTAGAGGAGCACCCAGATAGACTGGGAGACATGCAAGTATTTGGGAGAATGGGGTGCTGTTCTTCCTTTGCCATTGGCCTCCTGACACTGGCTGACTTTTCCCACCTGGTAAAATATGGTTGCACTTGCTTATTCTGCTCTTTGAACAAGAAGTGTGTGCTTGGGACAGACAAAGTAAATATAACAGTTGTAAACAGAGCTTCTAAAAAAAGTAATTGGAATGTATCTGTAAGTAGCACATTTTCATTAAAAAACATTAAAGTTTTCTGACTATTGGATATCGCCCTGCAGTGTAAAATATAAAACCATTGGTATCAAAAATTATTCCTTTTGGCCTCTCAGCAGAAAAAAGACCAAGTTATTGATTTTTCAGATAGTATTCTTTAAAACTGCATGAGGCAGAAACTTAAAAAAAAAAAAAAAAAGAAAAAGATGTTTCAAGTCCCTTGTTGATCATACGTAACAAAGCTGAGGAAGAGTCATTTCAGAGCAGAAAAATGCAAAAATATTTATCCAGCAGATTATTAATGTCTAAGCTTCTCTGTTAAGCCATTATCCAATAAACTGGCTTTGTGCTTCACTGTGTCCTGCAGAAGGGCGAGATCCTTTCGACTTGGATTGCCTTAAGAATCCCTCTGATGTGAAAACTGCTACAGAGGTTTTCATCCTCCTTATGTAATTGTTTTACCCCAATTAACAATACTGGAAAAAAATAGAATAGGCAAATTATTGGTTCTGCATTTAGATTTTTATATGTTCTCTCCATTTCATTCTGACAGGAATGTAGTGAAAATTAGATGGGTTTAAACCGCAGATGACATGCTACAGACCCTATCCTCGTCTTTTGAACTCTGTTACAATGAATTCCTGCAGTGGATAACAGATAAACCTGCTCCTTGAGCTTATAGTGGACGATAGACAGTGAGCTAAAACCAAAGAAAGTGGTTTGAACTTAAGCTGGTCATTACTCAGTAGTGACCTCCTTGATGTTTTCATTGATAACAAATATGTTGTTTTATAATTTGTGTACAGTGACATTTAATGCTTTGGTTATTCATGATTTCCGTCCTATAAAATCTATAAATCACAGCCACTTGATCAATTAATTTGATCTTTGTGGCCACAAAACATTATTGCATTACGTTTGCAAATTACCACCAAGAAAAACAAAATACTACTGTATATATTAATTGTAATAGATAGGGATGCAGCAGTTTTTCCAAGCCAGCCAGTACTGGTGTGGAGTTTGCACAGACCCCTTAACTCGATCAAGATTTTACCTATGTACCTTGCACACCCCAAAGACATGCACATTAGTTTAGTTTAAGAACCTAAGCTGTCCCAGTATAAGTATTTAGTAAGGGTAAGTGTGAGTGTGTGTGTGTGTAATTCTGTCCTGCTATGGACATTACCAGAAAGAAGAGTAAAACAATAGCTCACAAGGACTCTACATGAATACAGAAAACAATAAAGCAAAAGTAAACTTTATTTAGAAGTAAACAAACATCAAAAATCAAAATGTTTTACCCCACAATAAAAAGGCACTACTTAGCACACCATGGTGAAATGAGCCAATGGCTAAAAGTGCTGCAAGAGAGCACTTTCAGGAGGAGATGGAGGGGATTATTCATGATGCCATCCAATTTTGCAACCAGGCTTTCCTGTTCAGGCATTCTGCACCTTTGTAGCTCAGGTTGTTTTCCCAGGAGACCATAGGAGCATACAGTAGAACACCACACTGGCTACTGTGGATGGACAGAACATTTCCAGTGGCTTGCTGCTTACATCAAAAGAGCTGAATCTCCTTAGTAAATACAGTCTGCTCTGGCCCTTCTTGTACAGGGTCACCACGTTGTCAGACCAGTTCAGTTAGCTCTTTATGTGAACCGCTGCTTGCAGTTCTCCTGCTGATGTTGAGTTGCAGGTGGTTCTCCCTTCGAGACGAAGTCCTACACAAGCTTTCTTCACTCTGACTCATTTCCATCATTAATGCAGTCTATGATGGAGTAGTCATCTGAAAATTTCTGTAGGTGGCATTTGCTGGTATCATAATGGAAATCTGTTTTTTTGATGGGACAGTTCCTTGTGGTACTCCAGTTTTACACACCACCGTTTCAGGCACACCTTTCCTGAGCTTCACAAAATACTCTCTGTGAATCACATAGTTTATGATACAGGACATTGTGGGGTCATCAAGATACAAAGCCTTAAGCTTTTCAAAGGACATGATCCTGACTGTGTCCACGTAGGAGTAGGCTCTGTCAGACATGGAGATCAGAGTGTTCTCCACACCTATATGTGTCTTATAGGAAAACTGCAGAGGACCCAAATGTTTGGAGACCAGAAGTCAGAGCTGTTTCAGTACCTGCCTCTCAAAGTAAGAGCAACTGGTCTGAATTCCTTGAGATCACTGGAATGAGTATATTCAGTGTATCTGGTGATGGATTGGCATCCTATCTAGGGTTGTTTCCCACTTAACCTCATATTGTGAAGCTCAACAAGATGCTGTCATGGACGTTTGTGGGGCGAGAAAATGGTTTGTTGGGGGAAAAAAGCAGCTGACAGCACTACAATTATTTTTTCATTCTCTTTATTATCATTTTGAACTTGTGATTAAAACACACAAAAACAGAATATTAAAAATACTGACCTCATTGTATATGCATTTTTAAGTATAGAATAGTTAGTATGTCATTGTCTTATCTGTGTTTCTATTTAAATATACTCTGATTGTAAAAAAAAAAAATAATTATATTTGCATATTTTTATTATTCAAGTTGATTATAGAAGTCATGAAAAAAGGAGTCTGAAAAACTGTAGAGTATAGACCCTTAGACATATTGTAGTATGTTGCCTGGAATAAAAAAATGTTTTTACCTATATCATAAAAAACTGGGGAATTGAGCATTTGAACAGTCTGGAAATTGAATATTATCATCTAAATTTCACTGACATTATTTGCCCACAATCCTTTAAACTGAGCCAGCTGTACAATCTGTTATTACCCAAGATGTGTTACGCGTACCCATGGTGCTTTAAATAAATACATTTATAAACACTGGAAATCTTAAATGGGAACCTCTTTAAACAGAAAGAACATGCACTTAATGAGTTAGTGCACAGTACAATTTCTCCTTTCAGAAATGTCACTTCATATTATGCCTTTGCTCTAGATATCCTACTATTACTTTGTCAACAGAAGGAAGAGTTGTGATGGATGATGCGTTGGTTCCTGAAACCAAACTTTGCACGACTTACTTAGGCTGAAACTAAGTGCTTTTACATTCAGGTCTTATTGATGATAGTGGTTTTATATTTATCACCCTGTCATTTCAGTTGACTGTATCAGCCTCTTCCCTGCCTGAATATGGACACTAATGGAGGTGTGTCCTTACAACAAGAAAGGGGTCACACATTCTTCTAAAGCACACACAGCTTTGCCTGCTGTGATTTCACCGCTCAGACGCCCTGCAGCATCACTATATTAGTTCTTACAAATGCAGTTTCTGATTGGTCTTGTCCAGGTCACAGCACTTCTAACCTCGAGCTCAAAGGTCTCACCTTCATCTAATTCTCAGATGCTATTTCGCAGCCAGGCTAATAGTTAGTAGCTTTCTGAATAGGATGCTGTAACTCCCCAGTTTTGATTGCATAGCTTTGGTTTTTATAAGAAATTCTGTCACGAATCAATAAGAGTTGTGGGCCTCAACTTCCTCCTTTAATAAAAGTTTGATATGATTTGTCACAAGCTGGCCTGAAGTATCCACTGGATTTTATTACTTAGCCCTCAGCATTGTGTCTCATATTTGTGTCGTAAACTCAACTATTGGGAGACCTTTAAAAGGCAATATTCTCTTCTATTTAGTTATTACAAAAAGAGCCTGTTACTTGATACTGTCTTCGGTGCCGTATGCTGTCACATACATATATCCAGAGTTTAACCTCTCTGTAAGTGACCCAAATCAGCTGTGACAGCTTGGCCATTGGGTTCCATGATCACTCAGACACAGAAATTGATTAACAAAGCTGTCATATTCAGTGTCCGCACCTTTTGACACTGCCTGCTTCTTATAGCAGAGTATTTTGGTGAGGCGCTGTGTTACAAACAGGGCTGTCCCCTGTCCTACCTGAGATGGATTTTATTAAATTAAAAATTGTACTAGCCCAGCGTCAACCCACAGTATGAGTCTTAGAAGCTTTTTTTATTTAAGCTTTCTTAGCTAAGTTATAATAAATGATTAATGATCACTCATTAGGAAGCAAGTCTAATTTGGGAATGAGTGTCTCTCCACTGGAGTTATTTTAAATGTTCCTGCTTCTTCTAGGACTCTCAATACTGCCAGTCTGTCAGAACAGTTTTCTTCTGCCATGAAGATTATGATACTTAACTCTTTCATTTTATTCAGGAACACAATTTTACTTTTCAAAAAAACAATCTTATCATCAAGTGAGAGAAAATAATGTTTTCTATTTTTATCTAAATAATTTTATTTTATTCAACTCACTAATGTTTTTTGAATGTCTGACTTACACATAGTATGTAATGCAAAATACACCCTTAAAAAAACAGTAGTACCACTTCTTGAAACATTTCATTAAATTAATAGATTAGTTATGATTTTTCTTTAAAAAATTTTTCCTCTATGTTTTAGTTGTACCACACGGTCATCACCATTTTGAGATTTTGGATGCTTTGTTTTACTGTGATGTCATCTCATAAGACGTGGTGACATTATGACACCTTTTTGAAAGTTCTTTTGAACATTTATTTATTTATGAAGCCCCATTCTATGTTCTCCCTGTTTTACAAAGAATTTCTTTTTTCTTTTTTTTAACTTTCAGTCACTTACATTTTTTTTTGTGCTGGTAAGCATGTTGAATTTTAGTTGTCACTAAACCCCCAAAATGACCAGCATCAAGAACAAATCACTTAGCATTTATCCCATTTTAAGTCATAGTCAGTTTAAAGTGAAATATTTTTCTTCCATCCATCAATTCCCTAAATCTGCTATTTTCAGTGTATACAGTGTCAAGGGCATCTCAATCATATTCCAGCAACATCCACCATCAGTCCTGAACAGGGTGCCAGTCAATATTATACAATTTTTGTTATTAAAGGTTGATCAGTCCTGACATTGAGGGATTGATAGTAAGAAATAAGCGGTTTAATTACTTCACCAGGATTTTTTTTTTCTGACTCCAATAATCATGCCCAGTTTTCCATGGAAATGTCTTCTGGTGTAAAATTCTGCACAGATATTGATTTAAGCTGGATGTGAGGATCATCATCTTTTTGTGTACAACAGCTCTTCAGGTGGTAACAATTCTGTCATCCCTTTACTAACTGATTGGAAAATGTCTTAGAACCAGAGCCTTGATCTAACAAGTGGCCTCTCCACATGGGTCAAATCCACTTTAAAGAAGGTCAGCTTAGTTCATTATCTACTTTACTGTAGCTGGTGCAGTGGAGAGTATTGCTGCTTGATGGGCCATAGACCCCAATTACATTCTCGAGTCTAGTGGCTTCTGTGCAAAGCCTGCATGTCCTCTTACTGAGGACTACAGTCTGTTTCTGAGCAGCAAAGTGGGAAAGTGGGAAATCAATAACAACTTCTTACCAGGTCTTCCTTCTTTCTCTCTCATCTTCCTTGTTGTCCAGTTACTAGCCTTTGTAAGGTCTTCAGTGCACATGTTGGGTCTATGGCTCTCTGGCAGTGCACTTTGTCCTCATCTGACATGACAACCATCATGCTTTTCGCTCTGTCACTCTCTGTTTCTTGGTTTTGCTGGGTGCTGCAGTAGCTCACTGTCACCCAGTTCTGTCAACTGGGCTACTCGTCACATCCTTTTTGTGATGGTGTGTTTGTATCTTAACCTCAAAAGGAAACAAACCCATTCTATTACTTTAACCAGATTTAACAAATTGGAGACTGATGGAAAAAGTTCAGTTTGAAGGCAAATGTTTTCTCCCATTTTAAGTAACCGTAACTTTTAGACAGTCGACAAAGAAAGTGTTTCCTATTATCCATATGTTCCAAACTGGGTGCACTAAGTATACTTAAACTATGAACAAACAGGGTGTACTTGGGCTTTGTTTGTCACTTTGTTGTTTGAATTTTTAATCAGTAGGTACTGTATCATTCAACATGAAGACGTGAAAACTGTCTATGAAAAATGAAGAAAGCCCTTTCTGTGCTGGAAAAAAATAAGAATACAATGAGAACAATGGCCCGTAAGCTGGGCAAATCAATATTAACAGTTTATAAAATCTGGTAAGTAAAATAAATCATGGGTGCACCATAGTTAGTAAATGGCAACATCCACATCTGCCAGCACCTAGATTTTGGATCTTTTACTATCAACTCCTTTCCTTTGCTTTGTAATGTATAGAAAAGGCTAAAAGTAATTTCAATTCAATTCAGCTGTTCAATACTTTATTGTCATGTGTACAAGTACAAGTACTGCGGTGGGCTGGCGCCCTGCCCGGGGTTTGTTTTCTGCCTTACGCCCTGCGTTGGCTGGGTTTGGCTCCAGCAGACCCCCGTGACCCTGTAGTTAGGATATAGCGGGTTGGATAATGGATGGATGGACAAGTAAAAGTACCATGTACGATGAAATGCTTGCTTGCATGTGCCCCCGCAGACAGTGAACATAGACAAAAAAACACTCAATAAACAAATGAATATAAATAAGTAAATAAATAAAACCAGAATCCTAGGAATAAATAGAGACAGTGGCAGAAGTATATGTGCAAGTAGCAGTGGAGGTGACACAAGGTTACCGATTGTTCATAAGTCTGATTGCAGTTGGGTAGAAACTGTTCCTGAACCTGGAAGTGCGCTTCCAAATGGACTTTAGTCGCTTCCCAAATGGGAGGAGGGTGAAAACTGACAGTGCAGGGTGGCTGGGGGTCCCGCCTGATACGGGTCACTTTCCTGAGACAGCGTGTAGTGTGGATGTCGTGGATCGCAGGGAGCTGTGTGCCTGTGATCTGTTGTGCTGTATTTATCACCTGCTGCAGAGCTCTGCAGTCCTGAACTGAGCAGTTGCTGTACCAGGATGTGATGCATCCTGTTAGGATGGATTCCACAGTACACCTGTAGAATCTGCACAGGGTTGTGGGGGACATCCGGACCCTACTCAGTCTCCTGAGGAAGTAGAGGTTTTGTTGGGCTTTCTTGACTACTGCTGCAGTGTGACTTGCCCATTTAAGGTCATCAGCGAGGGTGACTCCGAGGAACCTAAAGCTGCTGACCTGCTTCACAGCTTCACCTCCGATGTAGATGGGGCTGTGCTCTGTTGCCTGTTTGCGGAAATCCACAATCATCTCCTTAGTTTTGCTAACGTTGAGGGTGAGGTTGTTGTCCTGACACCATTCTGCCAGGAGTCTGACCTCCTCCCTGTAGGCCGTCTCATCATCCTCACTGATCAGACCTATTACAGTGGTATCGTCAGCAAACTTGAGGATGGTGTTAGAGCTGTACTTAGCTACGCAGTCATGGGTGTAGAGAGAGTAAAGCAGGGGGCTCAGCATGCTGCCCTGTGCCAGTATTGATGGTGATGATGGAGGAGGTTTTTCCACCAATACGCACTTGCTGAGTTCTGCTGGTGAGGAAGTCCAGTACCCAGTTGCACAGTAAAGAGCTAAGCCCCAGATCCAGGAGTTTAGCGATGAGCTGGGATGGAATGTCGGTGTTAAATGCAGAGCTGTAGTCCACAAACAGCAGCCTGGCATAACAGTTCTTGTTCTTCAGATGAGACAGGGTGGTATGAAGTGTTATGGAGATAGCATCCTCCGTGAACCTGTCGCAATGGTAGGCAAACTAGAGGGGGTCCAGACTGTCAGGGATGGTGTCCTTGATGTGTTCTAGCACCAGCCTCTCAAAGCACTTCATGGCTATGGGAGTAAGTGCTACTGGGTGGTAATCATTAGGGCAGTCTACTTTATTTTTCTTTGGGACAGGGATGATGGCTGTGAGCTTGAAGCAGGTGGGGACAGATGAAGCCCTCAGAGATGTGTTAAAAATATCCGTAAAGACAGCAGCTAGCTGGACACAACATGTTTTTAAAACATGACCTGAGACTCCATCTGGACTGGGTGCTTTGTGGATGCTGAGTCGGAATAAAGTCTTCCTCACGTCCTCTTCGGAGAGCCTCAGGCTGGAGTCTTGCTACGCTGCGGAGGGATTAACTTAGTGTTAAGAAACTTAGCACAAAGGTTCTAACTCTGTCTTTGCATGGCGATTCTGATTTTGGTGCTTGATTTTAAGACTTGACATTTGCCAGCTTAATTCAACTTTCCTTTTCCATAGATCCTGTAATGTTGTTAATTTCCTGTATCTTCTCTACTAGTTTTCTTTTTGGTTGCCTGCTGTTCACACTAAATCTCAGCTTAACTATTACTGACAAGAGGGCGAGCTGCTCCAGCTGGTGGACAACATACAGTTTATATAGTTAGGCTCAAAGAGACCAAAGAGCTCCTTGTTTCCCTTATTTTGCTTTGGTATTTTATTCTTGTGTTCATTTCACACTTTTATTCATTATGCTAAAAAATAGTTGCTAGTCTGAGCTATTTTTGACTTCCTTGGTGTTATTCTGGGTATGGAGGACTACTTCAAGGGACCCCTCAAACCACAATCACACGGCTAATAAGAAGTGAGAAATAAACACACTTACTTGTGCAGTGCATCTGAGTCTTTAACACCAGCTGAGGTATTAAGTAGAATGTGCACAATCTGTTTGAGATTTTTCAGTAAAAATAGCATTTCACATATAGTGTCTTTTATTTTTACCTGATGATATGTTAACAAAAGAACATCCAGATACCCCAGAAAACACAGTCTTAAAATAAGGAAAATGCATTAGATTATCAGTTTACAATAAAATTTAAAATGTCAAAAGGAAAGCACATAACTTGTCTTAAATTAGATACAATATATGTCAGAATTAATAGTATCATGAAGCCTTTCACAGAAGCTTTCAGATCACCTCTACATGTTCCTTTATCCTTTTACTTGTGATCAAATAATACAAACAGCTGGAAGGCAAAGAGTAATTATTTTTATGTTTGCAAATGTCCAGTAATGTACTTTAGATCATGGAATAATGGTGATTATGTTGAATCTGAAACGGTTACCGGTGGTTTTATGGTAGACTTACTTTTATCTTTCATACACTACATGCATTAGTTAATAATTCATTACAACTTTATTGCCCTGATATTCCAATGAATCATTCACTAAGGCCCTGGGGTCAGCAGTGCTAGTTAGTTTTACTCTGTGCTTATGACTACAAGAGCAAAATGACAGCTTATTAGTTCTATGTACAATTAGCAGGAATCAGGTCACTACCAGAAACATTAAAATGATTGCAAGGACCAAAAATAATAATATTTGAGTGCATGTGTGTTTAGAAATACTAATATAATTTGGTTACATTCTACAAATATTATACATCTTTTAAAGACGTACATACATTTCATATTTGTAACTAAACACACATACACACACACACACACACACACACACACATATATATATATATGTATATATATATATATATATATATATATATATATAGATATATGTGTATAATGTTATTTTTTTTTTCAAACAAAGCTCATTACATTTCTGCCTTGTTGGTTTAAATTTCATGCACATAACATATTTTACATTATATAATGTCACTATTTACATCTTTAATTAAACATTGTGTAGCTTTTCAGTTTTCATCATAATAATTGGCCTCAAACAGCCAATAAAAAGAGAATTTTCTGTTAACAATGCATAACTAAATAAAACAGCTAAAGCCACTTGAGGAACAAAGCACAACAGTGATATAATGAAATAACACATTAAAAAGGGCAGAAATAGTTACATATATTCACATTGTTATTTTTCAGTTAGAGCTGTTGCACTGAATTAAGATTATGTTTGGTTATTTAATTTTTACTTTATTGATTAAATATAATTATGTATAAGGTGTCAGAAATTCTGTTTTTGGTTTTGTTTTGTCTCTGTGTAAAATTGTCCTTTTTTTTTGATGTTGTCATGTTTATTGCTTTTTTGTATTGTTGTATAATATTTATATATGTAGTTTACATAGTTATTGGCCCTGTCTCCTTTATGTGGAGCCAAAGGAGGCAATGCCACCTATTTCAATTAAGGGAAGTTTTGTGTGGGTTTTTGTTTTGTTTTTTCATTGTGTCAGGATAACACAAAACACATGAAAAATGGCATCTGCCAAAAAAATTGAATAGTTTATTAGGTACCAATCTTGAAATACTTCAGATAATTATATTTTTTTTACTAACTATAGGCCTCAATCCTTTTAAGATGACAAAACAAACACAATGAGAAACATTTACAGACAAAAATACTAGCAAAAAGCCAGATGATTGTAGAGCGTGGCAGTAGCAAAATAAATCTAAAAAAACTGTTGTGCATAAAGTGTATAGTAAAATAAGTATACACTGTTTTTGAGTTCAAATAATGAAAAGATAGCTGCCAATAAAAACAGATTAATCACATGGTGGCAAACAAAAAAGAGAGAGGGAGCTGTGTGCGGTAATGCAATTAAAAACACATACCGTGTAAAATCATTGTATTCAGGGATGGTTAGCTCCCATATCTGCTCCTGTGGAAGTAGAATGCCACTTCATCAATAATATCAGGTGTGTTCCATTATCGGTTAAGGGACTAAAGGATACTGAATAGGTAGATTTACTGATCAGGAGTGCCACTTCCAAGGATAATGAGCTGAGGGAGGTCTATTGACCAGTAGTGGCAGTCCTGGCTCATGTGGCTTTTGGTAAAACCTTCCAAGTATTCAATCAAGTGGAAAGTCTTGTGCCCAGCATGAGTCATGTTGCATGTGTGACTTTTGGCAGTTTGTTTGTGGGGGGCCTTCAGGGCATTGCTGTGGATTCTTCACTTTAAATCACATATAGCTCCCATTATCTAACGTAGGGAGTTGCTTGCAACATTTCTGATTAATTCAGGGTTCCTTTGATATTTTCTAACTAGCCATTGGTGGCTATGCATATACAGGCACAGCCAAGTGTAGGTCTGCTCAGCTTGAGGTGTAAAGTGTTCTCGTAGCTCATCTGCCCATGACATTATGAAATCGATTATATAGTATCTGCATGCATATTTGGAAAGAAAATTTACAAAGTTTTGAGACATTTATACACACCAACACACACACAAGGACTTGTTTAATGCTGGTCTTGCTTTGCTGATTTTATCACTTACGTTACAGACAGAAAACACAGACATGAGATTATTTAATTTTATTTTAAAGATAAAATAACACCTGAGCCAAATTACAAATTTCACAACTAAAAAGAAAATACCAAAGGAAAATATCTTAGTTGAACAATTAATTACAAAATGAAAGGAATGCTACATTATAAAGAATGGGCTACAAGAAATCCTAACAGATAAATGACCTAAACTGAGAAAATTGCAATAAAGATAAAGATATTGACAGAATAAATAAGCAATTGACGTATGAATGGAAAAAAAAGAAAGGTTGGGAAAGGTAAACTAGATGGACGAATGGGGAGGCATCTGGACTTCTGATTGAATTACAACGAGCAGTACAGAGGGTTGGAAAAGCTCTGAAAGGGAGAGAAAGGCCACGGGAGCTGAAGAAGGGATTGGGTCCCAAAGTGGCATCATCTGGTAGAAGGTGAAGTGCACTAGGGGTTACAGTGACTGATGGAGGAGGCAGCTCCTTGTCAGTGGGTACTGATGGAGGTAGCGGAACGACAGGGATGTAGCAGGCTGTGTCAGTGGGATGCCTGGTGTTCTGACAAGGACAGAGAAAGAGTATGAAAGAAGAACATTTGTGATCTTTTCCATTTGGATTTTAACCTGTTTATTGGCTTACTGGATTTTAAATACATTGGAACACTTAAAATCGTGCCATCAAACCAATTAATGGATTATTTATTTATTTTATTTATAAACTTAGTGCACTGTTTGCACTTTTGAGAATGCACTTTATTTTCTCCATGATTTGAATAAACTGCTATTCTTTTGATTAGTAAGTCTCATGCTTGTTTACTCCCTTGCTCTGGTCCATCCTTGGTCATGATTATCAATGCACTGAGAAGCAGGCAGTGCCAAGGCTTCACAGATCAAGTCAAGCCAAGTCAAGTCAACTTTATTTATAAAGCACTTTACATACAACAGCCGCTGACCAAAGTGCTGAACATAGGCTAAAATAAATTTTAAACAAAAACAAAATAATAAATAAGTAAATAAAATACAATAAATGAAAGTAATTAAAACATAGTAAACACAACTAAACAGAGTTAAAACAGAGTAAAATCAACTGCTCACACAGGATCAAACGCCAAACCAAAAAGGTAAGTCTTAAGAGCAGACTTAAAAATGGGCAGTGAGGAGGCCTGTCTAATGTGGATCGGCAGTGAATTCCAGAGCCTTGGAGCCGCAATGGAAAAAGCCCTATCCCCCTGAGCTTTTGCTGAGTCCTAGGCACATCCAGAAGCAGCTGACCAGCTGATCTGAGTGAGCAGGAAGGAGAGTGCATATGCAGCATCTCAGCGAGGTAGGGCGGAGCAAGCCCATTTAAGGACTTAAAAACAAATAAAAGAATCTTAAAATGAACTCTAAGCTGAACAAGCAGCCAGTGCAGTGAGGATAATACAGGTGTAATGTGCTCATTCTTTCACGTGCCAGTTAATGCAGCAGCATTTTGCACCAGCTGGAGCTGAGACAGGGTGGACTGGCTAACACCAACATACAACGAATTACAATAGTCCAACCGGGTTGTAATAAAGGCATGGATTACTGTTGTAAATTGATCTTTGGAAAGAATGTTTTTTTATCTTCGCCAAACGTCTTAGCTGAAAAAAACAAGATTTCACCACCGCGCTGATCTGACCGTCCAGTCAAAAATCCTCATCTATCCATCCATCCATCCATCCATCCATTTTCCAACCCGCTGAATCCAAACACAGGGTCACGGGGGTCTGCTGGAGCCAATCCCAGCCAACACAGGGCACAAGGCAGGGAACCAATCCTGGGCAGGGTGCCAACCCACCACAGGACACACACAAACACACCCACACACTATCCTAAAACCCAAATTTGTAATAACAGGTGTACCATATTGTGCTAGGGCACCCAAATCCACAGGAACAGAAGTAGAAATAGACCCACAGATAATGAAACCGTTATCCAAAATGACCTTACAAAAATGATGCCCAACATGTGACATTAAAATATCCCAATGCCACACCCCCCAAAAAAATCAATAAAATGCATTGCCCAAAAATATACAAATTGTGACAAAGAGAGGGTAGCGCACAATAATCAGTTATTTCAATAGTTGTAAGAACTAAATTTAGTGAGAAAAAGGACTTTCTTCAATGTGTATACAGGTGTATCTCAATAAATTAGAATAGCATCGAAAAGTTAATGTATTTCAGTAATTCAGTTCAAAAAATGAAACTCATATATAGATTCATTACACACAGAGTGATATATTTCAAGTGTTTTGTTTCTTTTCATTTTGCTGATTATGGCTTATAGCTAATGAAAACCCAAAATTCAGTATCTCAGAAAATTAGAATATTGTGAAAAAGTTCAGTATTGTAGACTCATGGTGTCCCACTCCACTCAGCTAATTAACCCAAAACACCTGCATAGGTGGCCTGAGCCTTTAAACGGTCACTCAGTCTGGTTCAGAAGACCACACAATCATAAGGGAAGACTGCTGACTTGACAGTTGTCCAGAAGACAGTCATTGACACCCTCCACAAGGAGGGGAAGCCACAAATGGTCATTGCTAAAGAAGCTGGCTGTTCACGGAGTGCTGTATCCAAGCATATTAATGGAAAGTTGAGTGGAAGGAAAAAAAAAAAGGCAGACAAAGGTGCACAACCGTAGCCTTGACAGGATTGTAAAGCACAGCCCATTCAAGAATTTGGGGAAGATTCACAAGGAGTGGACTGCGGCTGGTGTCAGTGCTTCAAGAGCCACCATACACAGACGTATCCGGGACATGGGCTACAACTGTGGAATTCCTTGTGTCAAGCCACTCCTGAACCAGAGACAACATCAGAAGCATCTTATCTGGGCTAAGGAGAAAATGGACTGGACTGTTGCTCAGTGGTCCAAAGTTCTCTTTTCAGATGAAAGTAAGTTTTGCATTTCATTTGGAAATCAAGGTCCCAGAGTCTGAAGGAAGAGTGGAGAGGCACAGAATCCAAGTTGCTTGAGGTCCACTGTGAAGTTTCCACAGTCAGTGATGATTTGGGGAGCAGTGTAATCTGCTGGTGTTGGTCCACTGTGTTTTATCAAGTCCAAAGTCAGCGCAGCCATCTACCAGGAAATTTTAGAGCACTTCATGCTTCCCTCTGCTGACAAGCTTTATGGAGATGCTGATTTCATTTTTCAGCACATCTTGGCACCTGCCCACACTGCCAAAAGTACCAATACCTGGTTTAATGACCATGATATCACTGTACTTGATATGTGCACTGTCAAACTCGTCTGACCTAAACCCTATACAAAATCTATGGGGTATTGTCAAGAGGAAGATGAGAGACACCAGACTCAACAATGCAGATGAGCTGAAGGCCACTATCAAAGCATCCTGGGCTTCCATAACACCTCAGCAGTACCACAGGCTGATCGCCTCCATGCCACGCCGCATTGATGCAGTAATTCATACAAAAGGAACCCCAACCAAGTATTGAGTTTGTACATGGACATACTTTACAGTAGGCCAACATTTCTGTATTAAAAATCTTTTTTTCTTTATTGGTCTTATGTAAAATTCTAATTTTCTGAGATACTGAATTTTGAGTGTTCATATACCTGTAAGCCATAATCAGCAAAATGAAAAGAAACAAAACACTTGAAATATATCACTCTGTGTGTAATGAATCTATATAATATATGAGTTTCACGCTTTGAATTGAATTATGGAAATAAGTTAACTTTTTGATGATATTCTAATTTATTGAGATGCACCTGTAAGTATTATTGCTTATAAAATACACCAGTGCTATGACTGATGCTATAACTGACCAACAAACATTAAATTAACAATCTATATGTAAAGACAAAACTGAGTAGTGCCACGTGAAGTGACAGCACCGATGCCTTCTCTAGGATTAATTTTCAATGATGCTGCTTTGTATTTCTGTATTTAGTGCAGGCCCAAGTCCCACGATGACAGTACATGAAGCTGGATGACAAAAGTTTGAAGTGGTGCTTACAAAACAAAAGACAGAAACAATATTCTAAAAGCATGTAGATATGATATTAATGACCATTCTGACAAATATATAAAAATAAATATACTAACCACTGACAGATTAAATAATGTCTCACAGCTATGTTGAGTAAATCTACAATCCAAAATATAATAATAAAAGTAAATATTTTATCAAGGAATGCTTTTTGAAAATAAATAATATAATTGAATGAAAAATGAATGTAAAAACCTGGGAAACTCTCAAAGAAAGCTATTTCACACTTTCAGTGCTGACCAAGACACAATGCTATTTTCATTTATATAGTATTTAATCATACAATTACAATTTCTGGCTTCTTTTGGAAAGCCAGGCCGTCAGTGGCATTTATAGAGGGTCTAGTTCATTTAAAGGTGAACATTAAATAGGGCCATTGAAATAATTTTTGCTGTGATTTTCAAAAGGTGTGCCAATAGAACGGGAGGGTTCCTCTATGTAGATGAAGACTGGATACAATAGAAGTATTATCTTGCCCACACAAAGGTAAATTGGTTTGTGAGATTGCTTCATTGCATCATAAGTGTCTGATGATAACATCTGCTGTTCATACAATGGAAGTGCAAAAAAAAAAAAAAGACAAAGGCCCTGGTATCTTTAAGGCATGCTGCTAATGATTGATGCAGTAAGAGTTTACTGCACAAATGGGTGTTTCACACTTTAGCAGCATATTAATGGAAATGAAAATGCCGCAGTCTGATGAACTGGGGACACCCATGACTTGCATCCATCAGATTAAAGATTGAAGGTCTCAAGCACAAGCTGACAGTTGAGTTTCATTAGAATTCTCTATTACTTGCCTGGTTGACTACTGCTGCTTCTGCACTATGCTGATCAGTGCCTTTTCTTTTTAGAACATTAGGCAGAAAAAAAAAATTAAGAATGTATTATATTTGCAAGGTGCTTAACATAGACGTTATTTTGTCCACATGATACTAAGGTTAGTTTTGCATTTAATAAGGTGAAAGTTTAGCATTCAGAACAGCAATTTAGTATTGCTCCAAATCATGTACAGTAAATGCACCCTTTTCCCTGTTGATTACTAATCAAATCCCAGTTCAGAATGAATCCTCTCAGTAGGAAAAAAAAATCCTCTTAGTACAACTATTGAAAATCACTTCTTCCATGTCTCTGAAGTTAAACAACTTGTCTTAAATTTGTCTTCTATATCGAAATCCATTGGGAAATTTGGCCCAAAAACAGCAGCACATAATCACTTAGCAGATAACAAGCACAGTGCACAGCGAGATTAAAATGGTAGAACAAGGTCAAACGGAAAGCAGCAAGGGGGCCAGAAAGGTTATGAAATTTGGTAATGAGCTCTAACTTTGGGCAATCATTAAGAGGAAACACAAGCCCCCAGAAAAAGGCCTTGTCTTATTGCATCAAATCTGTGTGCTCAAACACATGGCCAGATACACAGTAAACAAAAGAAAACCAGGCTGCTGTGACTTTGTGTGGTGATTGGGCATCCTCCTGTAAAGTTTAGGCCTGTGACAGTCCCTGGCATTGTCATAATCCATCAAAACTGCATTTCAGTTTAAAATCAGCTGGAGGTCTGGTGCATATACTGTACACATAGTTTTTGGTGACACTGTGATGTCATGGTCACCACTTTTGTCTCAGGTCTGGGTCTTGGTTCAGATCCCTGCTCCATCACTGTCAGATGACAGTTTGGTGTTTAGAAACTACTTTTTTATTATTATTTCTGCTTATGTTTTTCCGGCATTCCAAAGATTTGTAGTTTGAAATAATTGTTAACTCTAAATTAAGCCTGTGTACGAGTGCTTGTATATATTTGGCCTACAGGGGGTTGACAGCCCACCACATGTTTATATCTGCCTCACGCCCATTGTTGTCATTGTAGGCTGTGGTTCTTCATGGTATTGGTGTGGGACTGAGCAGGTTCAGTAGATAGATGGGTACGACTTATTAGCATCAATCCAGATATGGTCGCTGCCTTGTACCCAAGATTTTAAGATAAGCTGCAACTTCCTCAAACCTAAAACTGAACGAAGATGGTGTTATTAGTATAGAAGTGGCTATTTGCACTTTCCTGTAAGGAAATTTAAATTACACCAGAGTCATCTATCATGTTCAAATAGAAAAAAACAGGAAAAGAAGGGCTTCTTCTGCACTGTGAACAAGATAGATAGATAGATAAATAGATAGATACTTTATTAAAACCAATTAATAATTATATAAAGGCTATGGTAATTGTGTGTGCTGCCCTAGGCAAGGAATTGTGTTAACACGCACTGTATCAACAAACCATTTGGAAATTTTATATAGTGCCTTTAATATTATACATTAATGTAATGTTGGATATATGTTGTGATTTTAGTTTAATTAAATTTTTTTTAATTGTTCTAAATTTTTAGGTAAATTTTTAAAATATTTTTGCATCTTTCTGAGTGTATTTTGATGTTAATTTGAGATTTTACACATGTAGGATCAAATGAGCTGTTGGCCTACCACTCTTTCTCATGGCTGGGGGTTGAATTGAATTTAGTGTTGTCAAGTTTGACTTGCTTGGGAATGTTACTTGCTTTTAATAAATTCAATAAAATGGAAAAAAAGAAATATATTGTCATGATTTTTTTTATTTACGCAACTTTGTCGTTTTGATCAAGTGACCATGACTACTGCACCTGCATGTAGGGTACTTGTTACATATAAATATGGCAGTGATTGCAGATTCATGTTATCCCTCTGTGGATGTAAAATTCCAACTTCTTTAGTGTAGGTAGGTAGGCGCTAGTGTCAGGTTTTGATTTTTTGGTTTTGAACTACAGTCCCTTTTTGACTTTGACTCTTGTCTTGCCCTCTAGTTTTGGTTGCTTGTTATTGGTCTGCCCGGTTGCTTTTGACCCATGTTTTCCCTTTTTGACCATGTCTCCTCAGTGTTCTGATCATGTCTTGGTCATTTCTGCTCACAATTATCCTCTGGTCCACTGTGTATCCATAACATGGTACTTTTTTTTTTTTGCTTTGCTGATTCTATTTCTGGTACTCATTTTTTGTTGCTTTAAAACTGGTTTAATGTAGTGGCAATGTAAAATAATTTTTTGTGCTGGCATTTTGTTTGTTTCATGGGTGCCACCATTTTGTAGTTTTTTTTGTATACTATTGTTAGGTTTGTTGCCACTGAGGAATGTTTGAACATCGCAACCTGTGTTGTAATGAGGTCAACAGTATAAAGGACAGCACCACGCACTTCATGTTTATCCAAGATTGCGGATTTCACTAAAAACGTTTTCATATGTGTTTCATTGATTCATTGCTTACATTTCTCTACTATGTTTCAGGCTTAGCATTTTGATTTGAATTTCTTCCTGGGTTTTGACTTTGGCTTGTATTTTTTTTTTTTAACTATGCTTCATCTTCTGGTTCCAAATCAGGTCCAAACTGCCATCTAATCTCCCTAGGCTGGGCACTTTGATGAGCCACAGTGGTGTAGGTAGAATTTGATGGGCCCTATTACAAAAAATAGGAACCTCTCAAGTGAAATTAAATTAAATCCAATTATAAAATCATTGCCATCAATACAGTACATCAGGCATATAAGCTTCATACCGTAAAAGGTCAATATTCATAATTAAAGCTTTATGGAATTGTGGGAATGATAACACCATTAATTTGTTCATTCTGATGTTAATAATAAAGCCGCCTTGCAAAAAAACAGCCCCATGTACCCCAATGGAAATGGCCCACCCGTACTGCCTTTAGTCACGCCATGGCTGGGTCATATTTACAGTATAAAAATTAGAAAGAGAAAGCCTTGCTTCCAGATGACCAAACATATTTGTTGTGGCATTCGATATTTAGAGTAGGCTTGGCTTTCCCTAGCAGACACTTTGAAAGCTTTTCAGCGGCTTGCAATTTCTTTATGTTTTGATCATTGTGACCTCTTACTAACATGGGGCTTCACTGCAATAATAAACTCTAGCCACCTGTTGATCATTTCACTTTCCTATTTATTTCATGCTATGCAGCTGATATAGAAAAAAAGGATTTCTTTTCTTTTAGCTATATTATCTTTTCCATTTCTGATCTCTTAACAGCTGGCAGTACATTGAAGGTTTCCTGCCTCTAGTTATAGGAAACGCTACTTGCAGTGGAAAACTCCATATTGAGATGACATGAGTCTGCATGGCTTATGAAAGCAATTATCATGGCAAGTAAAAAAAGGCAATTCAACTGCAAGGCAGACAACCAAAAAACACTTCCTTTGTCATTCATGAAAACACATGCAAAATTCAGCAAGCTTAAAAGAAAAAACTTCTCTTGATATACATTTCTAAGGAAAGCATATTTTTGAGACTTTTTTAAATGATGTCAAATGGTGTAAACATAGTCTGTACTTGATGATGTCTCAGGCTTAGTTTAAACCTGATTTGCCGAAGCTGAATGAACGTCCTGGTATTAAAACATTAATCTAGTTGCAGGAGAAACAGAAACCTTAGGAAATGAGAAAAAGTGTATGAAATAATTTAGTGAGAAAGGATCAGCCATGAGTCCACACAATGCCTATTTATTTGACGGGCCCCAAACCTGATGCACTACTCTACATGTTACTCACTCCTTATTCTTTGCCTTGTTTATTACTTTAAATAATCTTATGGCAGATAAGAGCAAGGATTGGGAGAGACCTCCGCCTGACGTTGCAAACATCGAAGTCCACAATGCAATGAATAGATCCTTCACGTCCTTGTGCCCCAAAGGTCACTGGTTTGCATCTCAGGAGTGGCACTTGTTCAGTGGCTATCACAGGGCAAATTATTGGACTGAGATTCATAATGCCATGGTTTAAAGGAAAATATTGTATCAAATGCCCTAATAAGTTTTATGTGGCCCAATTACTACATTTCTGTTGCTAATGTATACAAAGAAATTGTAGCTGATGGGAAGGTTGAGGAGATGACAAAATTCCCATGAGTCATTGAATCAGTCCTGCTGGAAGTAAAATATAGGCTGGTAGTACCATTGAAAGGTTTGGGCTGTTTTTGTGGTACATATTGGATCACCTTATATAAGTTAAACAGTGTTTTAGTGTAATAGGATATTGAACAACCAGTTTCATTCAGGCATATCCCTTCATGACATCAGTATACCTCTGCTACCTGTAATTGTCCTTTTTTAACTGAATAATCTTGTGTATGACAACAGCCCTGAAATCTTTTGCATTCACATGACCGTGGTTGAATTTTATGACATTGTCATCCCTATTAACAGACCTCAATCCAACTGGGTATCTGTATGATCAAATGGAGCAACCTGCTCAGAAGAGACAATCCACTACCACCTAACAAATATGAAAACTACAAAGGTCAGCTTCTCTGTCACAGTGTCGGTCTCTTTTGGAGTTCTCGTTTGGATGAATTTCAATTATTCTGAGTGCTTGTTAACAGGAGGCAAATCTAATGATGCCTCAACTTAGCTTATCAAACTGTATATCATGAGGCACCTAAACTAGTAGCAAAGTGTGTCATACATTCAAAACTTTCTCAAAATCAGTGATTTATCAAGCAACAAAATACCAGGAATGGAAGATCTACGAGAGAACAAACAAAAGTAAAACCTGCAGCTGTAAACACATTTTAAACACAATCTCATAATGGCTGCCTATCCATACTATGTTTTCCAGTCCTAGCTCCCAGGGTGAGACTGTCATGTAGCAGCTGCCAACCAACAGTAATGCCACCAAGTATCCAAGAACAGACCCCATTGGCTGTTTGGATTTCTTCTCCAGGATGAGTTTGTTCAGGGCCACAGCCAAGACTGTCTTTTACTTATGGCCTCTTTCTCTCTAGCAGCCTCTGTGCCTTCTTAGCGCCCCATCACTATATATGAAATAAATAATAATATATGTGTGTGCGTGTTTGTGTGTAAGGTTACAAATGTGCTCTACAGAAGGGCTTCTCAAACTTTTGTTTTGATGTACTACCCCAAAAAATTAAAATATTTGTTTTTGATCTTAACATACTTAACTCTTATTAGGTAAAACAAATTATTATTATTTACTTTTCAGCTCAAAAATATAATTTTTTTAAACGGAGCAGTACAGTTTTTTATGCATATGCGTTTGTCTTTTAATTCTTGTTATATACCCCTAACATGTTTTTAAATTAACTGTAATTTATTAACAACAATTTGGATAGACAAGGAATAATACTTAGAAAGCATAACATTTCTAATACTGTTAATTTACAAAATGACGTACAGTTCAGTGTTTGCGTTTCATGTGTGGCAGAGGGGAGGATTTCACATAGTGTAACAATAAATGACAGGTATTTTATTGGTTTTGGGGGATTCCAGTGTGGGTTAAATAAAGAATGCTATGATCAATATGGACTACTCAATTTATTTTACCATGTACACATACTAAATTTAATTCACAAACAGTTTCTGTCCATTAATTGAATAATAAAAACTGCTTAAAATTAATACCAAAAAAAAAGTCAAACATTATTAGGCCAATTAATGAATATTTTAAAAATTATTTTGTCAGCATTTGTGACATTTGCTGTTGGAAGATTGCAACTACAGTATATATGAAGGAGACATTAGCTAGTTAATAAGATTATGGAAGAGTAATATTTAATATCACAGAGCGGACTATACTTCCTTAGAAGACTGGAGTCCTTCAACATCTGCAGTAAGATGCTGCAGATGTTCTATCAGACGGTTGTGGCGAGCACCCTCTTCTACACAGTGGTGTGCTGGGGAGGCAGCATAAAGAAGAAGGATGCCTCACGCCTGGACAAACTGGTGAGGAAGGCAGGCTCTATTGTAGGCACAGAGCTGGACAGTTTGACATCTGTGGCGGAGTGATGGGCACTGAGCAGGCTCCTGTCAATCATGGAGAATCCACTGTATCCACTGAACAGTATCGTCTCCAGACAGAAGAGCAGCTTCAGTGACAGACTGCTGTCACTGTCCTGCTCCACTGACAGACTGAAGAAATCGTTCCTCCCCCACACTATGCGACTCTTCAATTCCCCTGGGGGGGTAAACGCTAACATTATACAAAGTTATTGAATGTTATATCTGTCTCACGCTATCTATCTATCTATCTATCTATCTATCTATCTATCTATCTATCTATCTATCTATCTATCTATCTATCTATCTATCTATCTATCTATCTATCTATCTATCTAATGAAAAAGTCAAACTAACTGCAAAGTCAATCTTCAGAATGGTTGGATGAAGCACAGATATTTTGTTAGTGCAGCAGAGGTCAAATGAAGCAAACTTGTAACAGAGGAAAAGATACTCGTGAAGTCAGAATTCCCATTATTCACTTTTCATTTTGGCTTCACTGGCTAAGATGGCTGTTTCAAGTCCTTATTTCTAACATATGGTGCGAGCTTGTGCCTTATGATTCCACTTGGGTCAGCTTCCAATAGGAGCACCAAAGATAACCAACCAAAGATAAAACCAACCAGTCATGCTGATGTTGCATAAAAAGATCATCAAAGTGTACTGGAATACCAAAAGATGAGCAAAAATTATGATAGTGAAATTCTGGTGACATAAAAATACATTCTAGATGATACATGGATGAGTATGATGCAAATTATCTTAAAGTAACCATGATATTGAGTTATCAGTCAGGAAGTAGAATAATTTATTTGAGTATAGGTTTTTCAAGGATATTCATTGTTTGCTTGGTTATGGATGTTGCAACAATCCTGCCAACATTGAATTGATTTTTTCTTTTCATTCATAGATCTCCCATGCTGTAAAACAAGTTTGGAGGTACATTTCCTTTCATTATATTCTCTTATGACAGCCCATCTTTTAGTACAAAAACAGTTACAACATGTTTCATATTAATCATGATATTTAGGGGAAAAAATTACCATGCCATAGTTACTGACCTTATGACTTACTGCTTTTTTGGGTGTATTATCCAAACTATACTTCAACCTAAGTGTTTTTACCATTTTCATATCATATGCCCTTCAGTTACTTTTGTGCATCACGTATTACAATAAATGGTTTCACGTATAAGTAAAGTGGTGACCTTTTCATCAAATCAATCAAATTTGACTGGTTATGGTGCTGTCCACAGTAGTCTGTGCTGAAAAAAGTGTTGGATTAATATATGGAGTAACATTAGTATATGGAGGGCGGCACGGTGGTGCAGTGGGTAGCGCTGCTGCCTCGCAGTTGGGAGATCTGGGGACCTGGGTTCGATTCCCGGGTTCTCCCTGCGTGGAGTTTGCATGTTCTCCCCGTGTCTGTGTGGGTTTCCTCCGGGTGCTTCGGCTTCCTCCCACATTCCAAAGACATGCAGGTTAGGTGGATTGGCGATTCTAAATTGGCCCTAGTGTGTGCTTGGTGTGTGGGTGTGTTTGTGTGTGTCCTGCGATGGGTTGGCACCCTGCCCAGGATTGTTTCCTGCCTTGTGCCCTGTGTTGGCTGGGATTGGCTCCAGCAGACCCCGTGACCCTGTGTTCGGATTCAGCGGGTTGGAAAATGGATGGATGGATGGATTAGTATATGGAGTAACATATATAGAGTATAGAGTGTAGAGTAACAGGGCCTAATTAACATTCTCATACCCACTGAATCCAATACAGAGTTTTGAGAGGTTGGAACCGATCCTGGAAGAGTTGAGATCAAGGCCAGTTGAAGGAGTAGCACCTTAATGCATATCCCACTCCCATACAATGCCATTTGGAAATGCCTATTATTATGCCATCTTTGGAATGTGACAAGAAACTGGAGTACTTGTGGAAATACCCACACAGACATTAGGAAAAGGTGACAACTCCAGCTAGTTCAGGCATGGAATTTGAACCCAAGGCACGACCTGTGAGAAAGAAGTGCTAACCACTGTGTTACCATGACATTCATATCACCAATATGCAACTTTTTAAAAACACATTTACTATATTCCTTGAAGATGCACAAAGCAATAGAGATGAAATCGTTATCTTTTCTATGTTGTGGTTAGCAGTTAAATCAATTGTTACTTTTCTCCAGGGGTGGCACCTTTAGCTCATGAGTGACGATATTAATGTAGGGCATCGGCAGTGTACTGCCATGTTCACATTCAGCATAAACATTGGCAGCCGTCTTTATTTTAGATTTGCTTTTACATTTAAATGTTAAGATACAACACAGCCAAATATTACATTAGCTGTTCAGCAGTTGCCATGCTTTTATATATCTTTATATATTTATTCAAACAGATCTTAATTTCTTTTTTGGAACAGAAAGCATGCACTTAAAGATTCAAATTATCTAGTAATGTCAGAAGAGGCAAATAACTTACATTTTTCATGTGAATTTGCATTAAACAACTAACTTCCCTTTTTGGTTCTTTTAAAATAAAGCAGGCTCATGACAACGCAGGATTAAAGGCTTTTAACATTTTAAGCTACTTTAGTAACTTATGGAATGACAGACTGATAAGAGATCTATATAAATGAAAACATATTCCACATTTTAATCTCTCTGTTTCTCTCTCTCTGTATATATCTATATATATATATCAACATATTACACACACACACACACATAAATACTATATATATATATATATATATATATCAGCTTATATAATTATAAAGACACATATCCACACCACGTAGATAGTATTTGAAATATAACAACAGCACATTAATGTAAAGCAGCTCAAAGCATTTATAAAATATTTTCCATAAAGTAAATAAACCCTATAGCCTCATTTCACTCTGTATTCTTCCAAGAGAGATGTCAGACTCCATTTCTGAAAAGTATTCATTAAAATTTTATCAATCTTTTATTTTTCAGAGACAGAATAAGGAAATGCCATCAGAAAATTACATTTTCCTATGACATTAGGCGCCCAGTCAACAATCCAATTCCATGTGTTTCTATTGAGACATTAGGATTTGATATAATTTTGGGCAGAAAACATTTTAAAAATGAAGCAATTGAATTTTCTAGACGGTCTCTGGGAGCACTTAGCTTAAAAGAATACACTTCCAAATCAAAAGCCTTTCAATCATCTTAAACAATATTTGGATGTTATCCGTCCTAAGTGTAGCATCATTTTGAAAGTTATTGAGCGTTTGACTGACTCATGCACACATAGGCAATGTTGGAAATTATTATTTTGTGTTTCTTTGCGGTGTTTGCATTACTGGTGACATCTGGCTGATAGGAGCTGAGGAAAAAAATTGGTATATAAAGAATCCTGCACCACACCAAAGCAAACTCATCATGTTTATCAGAAGACTGATCTGTTCTTGAAAGTGATAGGACTTGTAATGTACTGTAATGTGCTTCAGTTTAGTGACGAGACTCCAGATGACGGCTTGAGCAATAATTGAATTCCATTCAGAAGTAGGTCGATGGGATGTGGAGCAGCTAAAGAAGTAGTCTGTATTAAAGTTTTAACCACTCATAAGCAAATGCCTTGAATTTGTTAAGAGCCATACATGAGCTAGAGAAGAATTCTGCATTGCAACTTTAAATATTAAATGCAAGAGCAAATAATAGTAGCCATTTCTTACAAAAGGCAAATTATTTTCAACCTTGGAAAACAAGGATTGCTCTTAAGTCATTGTTATAACATCCCAAATAAAGAGTTTATAAATATGAAATGGCCATAACAGGCTACAATTATTTCTAAAAATGATTCTTATATTAATTTTTATATGGTCTGATTAATACTATACTAATATAGGCTTGCTTGCTTTAATTTATATCACAAAATGCTTTGTTTTGCTGGTAATCTTGCAAATTATTGGAAGCATGGACAATAACACCCATCTGTATTATCTGCCTGTTAAAATGAAGGGGATTTGTGGATGTCTTAGGAATACTGGTATGGGATGCTTAATAAACAGTTCCTTGAACACAGTGAAAGTAAAAAAAAAAAACATGACTCATTCCTGAAATGGCTACCATGGAAAAAACTCTGTAATAGGATAGGAACTAAACCTAGAGTTGTTGTAAAGAGGAAGGAGAAATTCTCACATTAGCAGTAGGAGTTTAAGCCAACAAGTTGTGTGGAAGAAGGGGACCAGCAGGGCACTGTAAGATCCAAAAATGTCCTGGATGATTCAGAATGGCAGCATGCAAAGTCAATTGTGCTAAAGAAAGAGAAGTGCAACCTGGGTGAAAACATTTAAAGATCTCCCAAGAGCCTCTGACTAGACAGAGAGAGAAAGATAAACTAGAATCATTTGCTAAATATAGGGCGGCATATGGCCAAAGTTTGGAAGAATTCTGACTGTGCTGTCCCTTTAAATGGAGTGGGGAGAATGGAGGGGCAGGAGATGAATTAGGTGGCTTCTTATGATCCCTAGGTGGAAGTTGGAACTGTGAGACCACTTTAAAAGTTACAGCTTATAAACTGACTTAGAGAAACTGCCACTTTAAGGATTGCTGAAAGCACATGGATGTCATGAACAAGGAATCCTAAAGCACAAAAGCACTTCCAAAAATGACCACCAGAGGGGAAAACCCCATCAAAAAACCCTGACTAAATACAAAAAGGGCTATGTAGAATCTTTATAACATAAAAAGATTTATTTCTACAAATTGCCCAAAGGCACAAAAGAAAGCTCTGTGGAGCACAAAAGGCAAAACTTAATTCCGTGTAACACAAAGGCAATCCAAAGCAAACAAGTCCCAAAATAGATCCCAATCACAAAGTCAAAACACAGAGCAGAAGGTCGAAAAAATTCAGATTTTTACAAAAAACACAAAGCATAGTGAAAGATGCTCAAACTCCAGTGGGCATTCACAATGAACTGCCTGGAACTGTGGGAGAGTCTCAGAATTTATAGGTAGAGGGCAGTTCCTGTTGGTGGCTGGCAAATGGTCCCGCATCTTGGGAACCACCAAGATATTGAAACATAAATAGAATCAATGACACAAATAAACATAAATAAAATGAATACATACAAAAGAATCAAAAATTAACAGAGATGACTTAAAACAAGGATTCCAACCCGTGGCTGAAATATAACAATGGGTTCAAGGACAACAGAAGATACCAGGGTAAGTTCTAGTCTAAAAAAAATCAGCTTTGACATTTTTATTGGTGAAAAAGGGTGCAAAACACAAAACAGGTAAGGACCTTCACTAGCCTGCCTAAAAGAGGCTCAGTCCTTGTCAGCCAGCCCCCAACTACCACTTGCAGACCACTTGGCCTGCTCAAGCTCAAAATGAGGGACTGGTTTCTTCTTCTTCTTCTTCATTCGGCTGCTCCCATTAGGGGTTGCCACAGCAGATCATCTGTCCGCATATGGATTTGGCAAAATTTTATACCGGATGCCCTTCCTGACGTAACCCTCCCCATTTATCCGGGCTTGGGACCGGCATGAAGAAACACACTGGTTTGTGCATCCTCTGTGGCTGGGTTAAATGAGGAACTGGTTTAATATTTCTAAATGAAACAAAAGTACCAAAATATATCAAAAGTTCTTGAGGAAGAGGGTGACTGAAAATCTGACTTGTGAAACAAAGGGGCAACCAAAAAAGGGCAATGAGGATATGCCTAAAAAGCCAGTTCAAAGGTGAGCAAATCAAAATGCATAATCCAAAAAACAGCAAAACCAAAAACAGAAGCAAAGCACCCAGAAACCAGAAGGAAATAACAAGAAATGCACTATTCACTTTAACTGCTACACAAACTACATAAACCCCCTCTGGGTTTCTCTCCCTGACCAAATATAAAGGCAGAGGAATGACCCATCACTACTGATGTCAGGGTAACCCACCTCCTGAGGCTCCACTCAAAGTACAGGGAATGAAGTCATACTTAAGGACAGTGCATAAATATTAAATACTATTCCAAGATAAGCAGAAATTATATGAAAAAAGTGAAAAGTAATATCTTCAAAATAACAAAAAACAATAAAACAGAAAATTAATAAAAGTCACAGAAAGCACTCTGGGTGTAACATACAGTAGCATTGACACTGAGAAATGAATCCCTCTATGACCTAATTCACCATTCTGTTTGAGTATTTTGTATTTCTTTTTTATACAAATGGTGTATATTTTTATGTCTCAGCACTTTACCTACCAGTATTAATCAAGAGTCAACAGCTATATGCTTGTTGTAGCAGCATCACCTAAAGCTGATGTCAAATTACATGACTTCTAATTGTGGGTATTTCACACTTGCTGACCATGGACCATATCAATTTAAACAACTGAAAATCAGCAGCCATGTCAGATTTACCAATTGAGTGTCCTTTTTTTGCTTTTTTTGTGATAGCCACTAATGTGCTGCCTGACGGCGCTGGTCCAGTACAAAGGTTTAACAGGTATTTGCGAGTCTAGTCCCAGTTTCTGTCTTTTTTTCCTTTTCCATTCTGTTGTGGTACATAAAGCATGAGACGCCAGGCAGATGAGCTTTATGTCTATTTGCAAGGTCCAAAGCACCCTCCTTCCTTATTCCTTGATGCTATATTATATACATTGTACTTCCATTCATTGGTTATCAGCTTGCGTGCACACAGAGCCCACCTCTATGACTAAAGACACAATAAAATCTGTTTGATTTTACTGAAGTGAGTTGCAGACTAGTTGGAGTGAGTCGTTGGGCATGTCACATTATATGACCAGCTTCATGTGAATGTGGTGCCACTTGCCTTCAGCTCACTAAGAATATATAAAAAACATCACCAGGAAAGTGAAGTAATGTGACATGATCTTAACATAACATTCACATCTCCCTTACTTTGCAGCTTTAGTTCATCAGTTAGTTTGTTGTCTTTACTCAAAGACAAAGCAATCATTTCACTAACAGTTTTGTGGGCAGTATGGTGTAGTGAATAAGGAATAAGACTGTGTCACACATGTGCGCATGGGAAACAGCTGAAGGGCCTAAAAAAATAGTAATTCTACGCCAGGCCAGGGGGCGGCAGAGAGTACTGACTATCTCTCTCAGTCCCTTTCCTACCTTTCCCAGGAAATCCCACCTGTTTCTGGCCCCGATGATGACGTCACTTCCAGGCTGAGGACACCACTCCCAGTTCCTGCACCGATGATGTCATTTCCCTTCAGGGCTGTTAAAACTGCCATCTTGCCTCCATACAGGCAGTTCTGTTTTGCAGCCGAGAAAATAATATACGGGTGGCTGCCCCAACTCTTTATGATGTTTCTGACTCATTCTTGTGACAACTGTTGGTTCCAAATGTGTTTATTGTGTTTTGGATTGTGTTTTGTATGGAAGTTTGCTGCAAACTAATAAACAATATTGTGTAATATCTCAATACATCATATCTGAATACATCAATATAAATGATAGGGATTGATTTGTGAGGGACTTCACCATATAATATCTCGAATGCTTGGGGCAGGATAGAACAATACTTCCTTTTTTTTAATTTTTTAAAATATGACATGTTGTGTTTTATTTCTACAGTATATGGAAATGTTGCATTTTTATCTGAGTGAATTAATATCACTCTAGGCAAAAATGTATCAAATCTACACATATTAAAAATGAACAGTAAAAAAGTCTGAAACAAAAATCAGTTTTTCTCGCTTGTATGTTTTTTTTTCTGAAAATGGACTTCAAATCTAATCTCCCTGCCTCCTTTGACCCTCTTCAGTTTGCATACCGGTGAACTGAGGATGCCATATGCTCTGCCCTTCACCTCTCCCTGACACATCTGGATAAAAAAGACATAAGCTGCGTGCTTGGTCCACTGCTCTTCACCCTGCTGACTCACTACTGCACAGTCACGCACAACACCAACCACATCATCAAGTTTGCAGATGATACGACAGTGCTTGGACTGATAAGCAGGGATGATGAAACAGCATACAGAGATGAGATGGAACGGCTCTCAGAATGGTGTGAAGACAACAATCTATCTCTCAATGTCGACAAGACAAAAGAGATAATTGTGGATTTCTTTTTTGTAATGCTGTTTTTTCACTGTAACATTGTCTAAACCAAGAACAACCAACTATTTGCCTTAAACATGGCCATACTGAGTCCTAAATCTTTACAGTTGTCATAATATTCACTTTATACCATCTTTAGGAATGTGTACGGAATGAATCTTGTTAGGCAAGTACCAACAGAACACAACTCCATCTACATTCCCAAAAAAGACACACTATAGTCTTTAGCACTGGTACATACAGTCAGGTCAATCTGTATCATCTGTAACTAAAGAAGACGGTACTTATTTGCTTTTTTATATGCTGTATATATAGATGGGATCCTACAATCAGGTCGATAAGTATTTGGACAGTGACATAATTTTCATAATAATTCCACAATGGATTTGAAACAAAGAAATCAAGATGTGATTGGAGTATAGACTTTCGTCTTTAATTCAAGGGGTTTAACAATAATGTTATATGAGCTGTTTAAAAAAGATTATTTTTTAATCCTATTTTCAGGAGCTCAAGTATATTTGGTCAAAATAACACATTCATAAATATAATGATAATTTTCCATTTTTGGTTGAAAATCCTTTACAGACCCATGGCCGTCTCCAAGTGCTGGGTTTCCACTCTAGTGATACTTTTCCAGGCCTTTACTTCAACTCTCTTCAGCTGCTGCTCGTTCACTGGACTTTCTGCCATCAGTTTTGTCTTCAGCAAGTGAAATGCATGTCCAATTGGGTTGAGCTCAGTTGAGTGACTTGGCCATTGATTAATATTCCACTTCTTTGCTTTGAAAAGCACTTGGCTTGCCTTCGCAGTATATTTTGTCTCATTGTCCTTCTGTACTGTGAAGCGTCCTATCAGTTTTGCAGCATTTGGCCGAAATCTCAGCAGACAGTATATCTGCTAGCAGTCATATCATCAATAAACACTAGTGATGGACTTCCATCCACAGTCACACGTGATCATGCCATAAAACTTCCTCACCGTGGTGTTCATCAGATCATAAGCCATCTCTTCTATTCTCCATATTCTTCTCTTTCCACAATTCTGGCTTAGTTTCCTTTGTCTAAATAAAAATGTTCCAGAACTGGACAGGCTTTTAAAAAATGTTTTCTGGCAAGGTCTAAGCTTTCCTTCCTATACTTGAGGTTTACCAGTGCTTTGCACCTTGTGATAAACTCTCTGTCTTTACTTTCATAAAGTCATCTATTGGGGAGTTTTGGCAATGATAGGTCTACCTCCCGGAAAATGCTTTTGATTTTGCTAAATGTTGTGAAGGGTTCTTCTTCACCAAGGACAGAATTCTACAGTCATCCAGCACAGTTGTATTCTGTGGTTTTCCAAACCTTCTGGTGTTGCTGATCTCACTAGTGTGTTCCTTCTTTTTAAGAATAAACCAGTTGGTTGATTTGACAGCAACTCATGTTTCTGCTATCTCTCTAAAGGGTTTGATTCGTTTTCTCAGCCTAATGATGGCCTGTTTTTACTTGCATGGTCAGTTCTTTAGATCTTATATTGAGAGTTCACATTGACGGCTTCCAAATGCAAAGTCCACACTTGGAATCAATTCCACACCTATTACCTGCTTAATAGTTAATGAAACAATGAGAAAAATGCTCCCACCTGGCTATGGAACAGCTTGTCAGTCAAATGTCCAAATACTTTTGAGCCCCTGGAAATGGGGGTTGGGGGTTATGCAGAAAAATGGCTGTCATTCCTAAATGGCTCTTATGATATTTTTGGTAAACCCCTTCAGTTAAAGCTGAAAGTCTACGCTTCAATCACATCTTGATTGCTTTATTTCAAATCCATCATAGTGGCATACAGAGCCAAAATTATAAAAATTGTCACTGTCCAAATGCTTATGGACCTGATTGTAGGATCCCATCTACAGTGGTGTGAAAAACTATTTGCCCCCTTCCTGATTTCTTATTCTTTTGCATGTTTGTCACACAAAATGTTTCTGACCATCAAACACATTTAACCATTAGTCAAATATAACACAAGTAAACACAAAATGCAGTTTGTAAATGGTGGTTTTTATTATTTAGGGAGAAAAAAAAATCCAAACCTACATGGCCCGGTGTGAAAAAGTAATTGCCCCCTGAACCTAATAACTGGTTGGGCCACCCTTAGCAGCAATAACTGCAATCAAGCGTTTGCGATAACTTGCAATGAGTCTTTTACAGCGCTCTGGAGGAATTTTGGCCCACTCATCTTTGCAAAATTGTTGTAATTCAGCTTTATTTGAGGGTTTTCTAGCATGAACCGCCTTTTTAAGGTCATGCCATAGCATCTCAATTGGATTCAGGTCAGGACTTTGACTAGGCCACTCCAAAGTCTTCATTTTGTTTTTCTTCAGCCATTCAGAGGTGGATTTGCTGGTGTGTTTTGGGTCATTGTCCTGTTGCAGCACCCAAGATCGCTTCAGCTTGAGTTGACGAACAGATGGCCGGACATTCTCCTTCAGGATTTTTTGGTAGACAGTAGAATTCATGGTTCCATCTATCACATCAAGCCTTCCAGGTCCTGAAGCAGCTGGTAAGATCAGGAGCAAGGCAGGAATCAATATTGTATAGGGTACCACTCCCTCACAGAGCACACTCATGCCGTACACATCACCACGGCCATTCACCCAGAATCAAGTTAGAGACTCTGATCTAACAAGCATGTTATTGTGATGTGGGAGGGGAATGGAATACCTAGAAAAAAACAATCCTGACAAGAAGAGTAGGAACAAACCCCACACAGAATCCCACACAGACCATCTTTGTGGAGGAAATCGAAGCCAGGCCTTTGCAATGTGAGAAAGCAGTGTTAAGAACTGAGCCACTGTGCTACTCATTATACAGTTTGCACATTACATAAAATGGGACTGCACATACTCCTTGTATATATCCATCCATCATCCAACCCGCTATATCCTAACTACAGGGTAACAGGGGTCTGCTGGAGCCAATCCCAGCCAACATAGGGCTCAAGGAAGGAGACAAATCCCGGCCAGGGTGCCAGCCCACTGCAGGGAACACACACACACACACCAAGCACCCACTAGGGACAATTTAGAATCACCCATGCACCTAACCTGAATGTCTTTGGACTGTGGGAGGAAACCGGAGTACCCGGAGGAAACCCACGCAGACACGGGACAACATGCAAACTCCACGAAGGGAGGACAAGGGAAGTGAACCCGGGTCTCCTAACTACGAGGCAGCAGTGCTACCCACTGTGCCACTGTGCTGCCACTCCTTGTATTTAGCTTTTGTCTAATTTACCAATGTATATAATACTTTATATTCATAAACAGTAGATTAGTTAAAGTGAGAGACTAACAAATTAATAAAGGGAAACAAGAATATTAAAAGCATGGTGTTTCTTGCTAAGTAGAAGTACATCAGAGACTACAGATCTTTTGAATATTCTAAAAATGAACTGTTTCTTTTAATTTTCAAGTGATGACTGACAATGCTTTAGCTTTATTAAAATGTTTATCTTAAAAATGTTTTTAATGCAAGTGTTCTGTTTTTCTTCTACTTCAGCAACATGATAACATTTAATGTAATTACAGTAAATCTAGGAAATAGGATAGTATCATGCAGTTGATGGTCCATAGGCTCATATTTATTCATGCCATGATTGCTAATTGTTGTTTGGTTAATCTTTGTTAAATGGCTGTTGAGAGAAGCGGTAATGCTGCTGAGTGCACTTTCTCAGTATAATTGTTTTTAATCTTCCACAGTTGATTGTATGTCCATTTATGTCATTGTACCTTGTTTCAATTGTCAACAATGTCCTTGTAAACAAGATTTTACATCAGTAAAAAACTATTCTCTTGATATCATCTGCAGAAAAAGTACAGAGCACAGTGCAAAATGAAATGTCTGGTATGAAATGTCTTACTTTAGTTCAGATTTTCTTGTATCGCTGCTTTTAAAATAAATACACGAGAAAGAGGCTGTGTAAAATTAAATTGAGCAATGCAGAATTTCAGCAGACATTTCAATGTCATCAGTCCAAAATACTCTCTATGTAGTGGTCATATACTGTACAAAGAGGCAATCTTTATGAACTGTGTTCTATATTTGTTTTAAGTATTATTAGTCACTCACTCACTCTCTGTCTGTCTATCAGATATCTGTCAGATAGATATGAAGGGCACTATAACAGACTGAGTATAGAGACAACAACACATAAAGACTTATGCTGTTATAGTTTTCCTAAATGTGTGGTTTATTGAACCAAACCATGAATACAGCAATTATCAAAGGCAAAAAGAAAGGACAAAGTAAAGCAAAAACAGATCACTTCCTAAACTGATTTATAGACCCTGACTGTCTGACAGGATGGCTTCCACACTTTACTTCCTCACAAAATAACACCAACACATTATCTCTTTTTAACCTTCTGTCTCTTTTACAATGAGAACTATAGGAAGAACAATCACCAGATTAGCAAATAGTAGGATAATTTGTTAAATATCTCCAGTCACACTTAAAATTTGAGGCATTTTTGCATGTATACACAAGTAGCTGAAATGGTAACCTAAATGAAATACATGCTGAGAGAGTAAACATTCAGCGTGTGCCTGGAACTGTAGACGTAAATAGCATTTACTGTAGTCAAGACTTTAAAGGTGATGATAACATTTCACAAAAGATAAGTGATTCTAAAACATAAACAGAATGGAAACGTCACGGCATTGCATACAATGTGTAAACCTGGTACCTTTGATTTTTCTTGATATAGCTGCAATATATTGAGTGAAGTGATTGGCATGTACATACTGTATCTACTGTATACAGCTTACACTTACAGGATGAAAACTCACATGAGCAGGATACAGTTTGCTTGTCTTGGTGGTTAAATGCAAAGAATAATGCACACAATGACACTGTACTGGCAAATAATAAACACAATAATAATAGAATTTAATCTTTATCATGGTGCATCTAAAGAAATTATTATTTTGGCAATCCATCCACCATTGATTATCCTGCTTATCCAGTTCTAGGATGTGGAGTGATGGTGAATATTCTGACAGCATGGAGCACATGGTGGGAACTTGGCCTGTTGCAAGAGGATTGCAGGACTTACTCACATTATATGACCTCTAGTCGTGGAGTGTGTCGGAGTTGCAGACTTAGCTGCTGATCTCGTTGCCAGACCATTTCTGTTTGGGCCGGTCTTTGCTCCCTATTGTTGGGTCTAGAAGAAATGGTCATGGTGCCGGCTTGACCCACTAGGCCACCCACCCCTTGGCTGGGGCCTAACTACAGTGGTACCTCGGTATACGTCATAATCCGTTCCAGATCCTTGGACTTATACCAAACAGGACTTATACCAAACAAATTTTTCCCATAAGAAATAAAGGGAAAATGATTAATCCATTCCCATGAAAAAAAATCCTATTGTTATCGGCATATTATACATTGATGGGATTGTATAAAATAATTAAACACTGCCTAATACTAAACTACATAAATACAAAAGCAATTAAATGAAATAAATGAAAATTTAACCTCACTTCACCTTGCTGAGAAGAGTCGAGTGCCTGCTAAGACTGCTCTTTCCCGTCCTTTAACCTCCTTTATCTTCCCCTTTTCCTCGATCCATCTATCCTCCCCCTTCCAGGTACAGACCCGTATATATACATCCACCCGCGCCTCCGTGGGAGCAGCGCCTTAATCACACGCCACAGGAAGCCAATGAAGCAATTGAGAACAATCGCACCCACACATGCAGGTGCAATTTGCTCCAACTATCTTATTAACTCCTCGCGGTCATGCAATCGCACCCACGGAGAACGACAAGGCTATTTAAAACCTGAAGCCTCGGACCCGCTATACCACAGGCAGTCTTGGCTTTGTCTCGTAAAAGGTAAACAAGGGTAGCATGCAGTGTTCTAGCACGTGAGTCATATTCCAAACAAAGGTCGTATACCAAGCAAACTTTTTAGCATCCAAACAGGATGTATATCAAGTTGGACTTATTCCAAAGTGGACATATACCGAGGTACCACTGTACTTTGGCTTAACCTAACCCTAGCCAGACCCTTTGGTTTAGCCCCGATGCCAGGATGGAAGATGGTCTGAGTGGATTGTCAAATGTCATAACTTCACCCCTCTACTGGATGCGCCCCTGGCTGGAACTCCACTCCCCCACGGTTCTCCTAAACCTTGCACCACCCCCCAATTGTTCTAGGCCATCTCGTGACCAGATGCTGGAGTGGGGTGGTGAAGGAGTGCTAGCACAGTGGTGGTGGATTCCAGCCCCGAGAGTTCTTCCGATCCCAGCCCGATATTTCCGAGGGGTTTTTCGCTGCACACGTCACATTTACTGAGTACCTGACCTTAAAGCACACCCCTTTTTATGACAGCCAATAACGAGTCCAGTTGCAGTCTTGACCCATTTTTTCTTTTTTTCCATTCTGTTTTAGCATGTAAAACAAAAGACATCAAAAAGACTAATATTTCTGTTGTTTGCAAAACATGTGTGTTCCTTATTCTTCATTGCTAAATTTTACGCATTATATTTCCGGATGGGTATTTATTGGCCATCAGTTGTCACACATACAGAGCCCACCCCTTACGACTAAAGATTAAATAAAACCTGTAGAGACCATAAAAAGTCGCAGACTAGTTGGAGTGAATCACTAGGAATGTCACATTATGTGACCGGCTTCACAGGAGCACACTACTCTGGCTAACTAAGACTCTCTGAGGTCATGTAGATGACGACTATGACTGGAAATTACTGAAAACCTTGTATAATGTCACATAGGCTTTGCTCACTCTGGGCCAATTTAGTATTGTCAGATATGTAACCTGCACATCTTTGGAAAGTTGAAAAACATTCTGAATGCAAAAACCAATGCATGGGTTAAAATGTTTCTACTTTTGAATAGAAATGTATTATTTTTCTATTAATAAACAATTTTAACATTGATATGCATTGCACAATTAACCCGCTTCACTCTCCATATTGATGTTGTGTAATACGTCAATATAAATGCCTACAGCATTAAAACAGACTTTTCCCAAAATATGCAAATACTGGGTGGTAATTGGATTTCAGACTGTGTGGAGCAAACTTTATAGAAGAACATGAGAAGTAGTTTGATTAATGAGAGAAGGCCACTCAGTCCATCAAGCTATCTAAGTTAGTTATCCTATCCAAATATGTCATCTAAGTATTTTCTTAAAAATTGACAACATTTATGCTTTAAATACATGACTCTGTAGTTTGCTCCCATTATTCCTCATAAATTCATCTTCGCATGCACATTCCCTTACTTTTTGGGCATTTACATGATTTACTATTTAAATGAGCATATTTTGACCAGATCACTTTTATCCATGGCTTTGACAATTTTGACCTGGATCAGGTATTCAGGCAGCCTTCTCCGTTCAAGGCTAAAGAAGTCCAATTCCTTTAGATTGCCGCAGTAGGGCATACTCTTTAGTCCAGAAATGACCTCTAGAGCTGCTGTGTCTTTTTTGTTGTTTGACTTAAATTTCACGCATACTCCAGACAGGGCCTCGAGATGCATTAGAGTTTGTGTATAGTACTTCTTGATTTATATTGAAAGGTTTTTACAGTATAACCTCTCAGGTACAGAACTATAATTTAAATGATTAATATAATTTTTAGGAGCACAGGCAACTGAAGTAACCCAATCAGGGTGTGTCAGAGATGCCTGAGACCCCAATGCCTTAACCACTTTAAAAGACTACTCACTGTCTAGTTTGCAGAAATAAATGCCTTAATGGTTTTTTAAATAAGTTGATTCTGCTTCATGCAATTCAGGGCATTGATCTTTACATCAATAGTAAAAATACAGTCTTAAGAATAAGTATTTCTTACATTAGTGAATTGACATGGTGTTTCTGCATTAAGGGCCATTGGGTCACAGCCCCAATAGATGTTTTGCAAAATAAGCAATAAGTGTCCCTCAGTAATTTAAAATATTATTAAACATTTTATAAAAACCCTCAATATTGTCTTCTTATCCAATTTTGCTCCAATTTTCCATTTTATGCTCAATTTAATTTCTTATATGGAAAAAATATTGCTTTTTCTAATATGTGAAATTGTCCTCATGCCAGCTGTTGTAAAGCTATTTCTCCCTGATGGGCAATGCCAGTGCCACCATTAAGGCGAATTAGGCATTTGCTTAGGGGACAGATCATGAGGGACCCAGCCACATGGATTAGCTACACACTAATAAGCTTGGCCTAAGGTGCAACAATACCCTGGCACCGGCACTGCTGATGGTGGCTAGCTGTATTGCCCCTTAAGTGCTCTATGTTTAGGCTTTAGTGTCATAAACTAGAGTGACATACATGTTGAAATGGATGTGAGACCTCCAAAAGAATCTGCTCAAGCAAACCAGGGCCTTTAATGGCTGGCCCAGAAGTGGCTCACCCAGTACAACTTAAATTAACTGCTAACTGCAGGCTTTGGCCAAGCTAGCCCCAAAACAAAGAAAGAGTTCAAAATAAATGTTCCAAAATGGTCCACAAGAGGGAGAAATGTGGAAAATCTCTGTCTTGTGACCAAAAGGCAACACCAATCCATTAGAAAGTTAAAATATCTATTCCAAACAAAAAAGGAGTTCAAGAGAGTTGCCTAAAAGGCAGTACTGCAGCAAAAATATTTTGACTTGCTTGGAACAGTAATAGAATAAAGGAGAAATGACAGGGAGATGCATAATAAAAGAAATGGAAAGTGGGTGTCCAACGGATCTTTCATCAAAGTTAATAATACATTCAAAAATTCAGGGTCTAACAACAAGAACAAAAGATTTCATAAGGTTTTTCATGGAGACGGTCAAAACAATAGCCTGAATAAAGTCGATTGTGATAAATGAATTATAAACTTTTTAATGAAGTAAGATACTACAAAACACATTTTTTAATCCAGGTTCTACATGTATCAAAACCCCATATTCCATACATAATTAACTATAGGAGCTGTACAAAGATGGATAATTTCCAGTTCATAATAAAATAAGAAACAAAAACCAAAGCCAAAAGAAAAATACATAAAAATTCAAATAATTACAACACAACTCCAGATAAACTTCAGTGAAAATGCTGACTGAACTTCCTCCTAGGGAGTAACCCACAAAGAACGTGGATCACACACAATCTTAAAGGGACAGTAAACAATTAACAAATAATAAACTTGAATAACAGAAAAAACAAAGATGTGAAAAGTAATAATATAAAAGTATTAAAACCATCAGTGAAACATAAAATACAGATTGTTACACAGAGCGTTGGGTATGTGTGCACATGTGCAGCCTTAACCTTCTAGTTTAATGTTGGGGCATTAAGGCTACAGTCCTGCATTCTTGCCATTAAACTGAGGACTGCCCTCTTTACATCATCTTTTGCATTTCCAGTTCAAGCTCTTTCCAATCAAGACTTTATGGCACAAATAAACAATAATTTAAATAACTAATACCACTGCACAAAATTAATTAAAAAACTAAACAAAAAATGCATATCGATGTTAATAATGCATTAAGTACAAGACTTTACATTGATTAGAGTGGAGCTGATCTTCACTCATACCTCAATAAGACTTTCTGAATTTGAAAAGCCATCTAGGAAGACTTAATTGTGCTCCTTGCACTTTGTGGGGACAAAAGTCAGTAGAATGACACCCTAGTTTCAAAGATGCATGGAGTCCAGGTTCAGAAAGAACAGGTATGCAGAAATAATTTTTGCAGTTGTTTGCCAACATGGCCATATGGTGGTTAGCCATTGTACTTGACAGCCCCAGAGTCTTGTGCTGAAGCCATGTAGTGTGTGTATTCTATATATTCTTTCTGCGTGACCTGTACTTTTTATATTAACACTAGAATTACCAAAGCCTATGAAAAAACTTGTAATCCTGGCCCACCTTAAACCAGTACGCACCTCTCCGTCAGCGTCTTTTGTGTTGTAAATGTGTTGATCAACACAAGCAGCAAGCAGCCTGCTACCCCATCCCCCTACCAACGCAGAAAGGGCAGAAAGTTCTCTCAGCTCAAGTCTGTTTACCTGCGTGTGAGTAGCCTGGAGATGTATAGGGTAAATAATATATCGTTATTTGGAATATATGCATTTAATTTGTGTTCCGTGTCTACAACAAACTATGTAAACACATTGTTAAAACAGAAACGTTTTTCATGTTTTAGTAATAATTGACAAAATGTAGACATAAAGTGTATATTGTGTGAATCCTGAAGTCCAAATATCAAATAAACACTTTCACAAAAGGTACAAGGATAACAGAACAAGTGCACTTTTATTCAAGAATATAACCATTTGGTTCTTCATGTGTTGGAGTTTTAATGTAGACGGTTCATAGCCAATGTATTTTCTTTGGCAATGGATGCTTGGAAGGCTCTCAGTTTACTTAATGTTTAAGTTTATATTGCTGTTTTTTGTCAGATAATGATCAGTGGTGTAATTAGTGGGGTTTCCAGGGCTTTAGCCTCTGATTTCTGAGAGCCAGCCCTTCTTCCTCTCATTCTACTTTCCGAATAATCATCATCCCCCAAACCCAAATTCGTCTATTCAGTGCACGAAAACTGCTAGTGGCCTCCCCTTATCAACATTTGGGACCTCCACTCTGCCATCTAACACATACCTCAAAGTGACTTGATTCAATGGTGAATCTAAATGCTCAAATAAGTGTTTAAGCTAGTGACGACCCTGATTATGACAATGCCAGAGTGTATCAAAATGATCTGACAGCAACTGAGACAGACCAGGCACCAGCAACATCTTACTAGTCATTAGTAAAAGAGGGTCAGATATAATTAGTTAGGTCATGAACGTTAGTGTTGATGAAGTCTGTACACAAAGGAATGCTATGGTGTAGTCCCACTACAATTTTCATGCCTAAAACACCACTGGATATGACTTGTATTTGAATACCTTGATTAAAAACAAAGAAGGTAATTTTGGAAGCCAATCATTAAGCATAAATGGTCTTTGCCCATCCCGCTCTGTTCACCCTTCAGATCTTTGGTTACCACAACGAAATAATATTTCAAACATTAACTGAAATTAGAGTAGGGAAACCCATTCCTAAATCTTTTGATGAATCCTTTTCTAAATAATCAAAATCCCTGTATTCTGTCTACTTCTGTCTGAAGTTCTAAGTTCTGCTGCACAATTTGAAAGTGCAATGATCTTTATATTTATAACTTATATATAACTAGTATGAATTAATTTATACATTATCTCTGTATCTGGAACAAAAAAGAGAAATGTTTATTAGGTATTTAAGAAGGCTGTGTCTTGAACCAAAGCTCTTTTTTCTAAATAAGTAGTTTTTTTAAACGTTGTAGCAAATTTCTAGATTGTCTTAAAACCTTATAGAAGTTTTGGGCAATTTCTGTCTCTCTACCGGACTACTGGCAGTAACATTGACCAAAACCAGACAATCCACTACAGAGAGACCTATATTTCTCTAATCAAGGTAGAGAGTAGATTTGTAGCATGGCATCTGCTATTTAATTATGATTATTTTTATTTTACACGTTAAAATGATTTTCTATTATATATATAACCATGTTACTGCTTCTCTCTACATCTTGTGATTTGCTGGATTGAAATTAGAGATCCATTATATGAGAAAATCATGGTTGGAAAGAACCAAATAAAAAATTTACCAAAGAATAACAAAGCTTCTTCTGGTTCATTAGGAAATGTCAAAAATTTATAGAACAAGAAATACGTCCAAAATGGGGTTTAGAATAGGCTTAAACTGTTGGAAATGTGCTTCCTTAAATTTTTGTTATTTTTAAGAAACTGAAAGATTTCAAAAGAATTAATTTCCACTGTTCGGATTTAGGTGGTGCTTGGCTCATTTTTAACCCCTCTGCAATTTCTTATGGTCATCATCTTGAGTTTTTATTACCATGCCTCGGGCATCTTTGCTATATGTGAGCTTGCAATTAATACAAGGCAAAAAATATGTGTAACATTTCAAAATTTTTGTTATTTGCATTTTTTTTATTTGTTTTCTTTTGATAATTCAGCAATTACTCCTTCCATTCTGTTGTCTTTTTTAATGTATTTTTCTGAATGAACGTTGTTTTTTATTTTTTGAAGATGGTTAATCATGTACAGTGTCAAACATGTAATTTCTTTGCTTGCAGGGGTTTGTTAATGGCAGTACTTAATTTCTGTTGATCCTGCTAAGCAGCTTTTTATTGACCTTTTTTGCAGTCCACTTAAGCATAGGGTTCCCCATCTAAGTTTTACCTCCCATATCATGGTTTTGTTCTTATTTTGCTCTCAAGACTATTGAATACAATGAATTGCTCATTTTGCCAGTCCTCATCCTTAGTGACAATCTCCCTTCTCCCCCTTGCAGCTCGATGACACCAAACATTCATGGGGTTCCCCTGTTCTTCCTTGTCTATGAAGCTGCCTGCCTGTGGTCTAGTTTTATTTGTTCTTCTCAAACTCTACAATTATTTTTCAGAGTAAGCATGCTGTGTAACTTTAGTGGCTACACGGTGTGATTCTTGCTAGTCTTGGGCTTCTATTTTTCTGCCTTGATTGAGAGAGCATGATTTATCATTTATATTCTTGCCCCTAATTCTGGGTTCTGGGTATTTCTTATCCAGATATAATAATTGTCTGTGTGTGTGTGATTTTCTGGTAATAATCACTGATTTCATTTATGATTAATCTGTCCAGTACTTATATATACATGACTAACCCTTACATTTAGCATGAATAATTGAGCAAGCTTAAGGAACAAAAATGTATTCTATCGACCGGATCATCCTAACTAGGCAATAGGAACACAATACATGGAGGGTTAAAGAAGTATGGTAATGCTACTTAATGACAATATACTTTTTGACACAAGTTAATTGGTCCCTGTGATTTGTGGTCTTGTATGTTGGCCTTTGATCTGTTAAAAGCAAATTCTATTGTACACATATATTAAAATCTTTTCCTTGAATATGTTTTGCATGAGTTGCTACTAGGCACTCCTTCACCAAAGGAAATTTATATGCTTTGTCATTCCTTCAGAAAAGGGCAGCTGAAAATTTATTTAAAAAATGGTCGTATAATTTAATTACTCGCATGTTGGAGCTTTTCTGTGGTAAGGAAAATGATGACTTTCTTGGACACTCTGGCAGTGATTTTTTGACAGTGAGCAGTTTGCTAAAAATAATTAGTTAAACCTGTCTTTAATCTTGGAAATCCAAAAAAATCAATTGTTGGATTAATGTGAGTGAAAACAGAACCAATAAAAATTACTTTCAGTACAATTCACTCCAGATATGCTATCAAATAACTTACATGGGGTAATATAGTGAACACAATCACTGGAATCGCATGCCTAAGAAAACAGAGGTTTGAATTTATGAACAGGAAGTGAAAAACTATTTAAGAAACAAACAACAGCATAGCTAGAGAAGAGACATAGGTCAAAATACAACAAGATATGTGATAATGTTTGTTTTTTTAAAGAGTTTTTAATGGATGTCTAAGGTATTGCATGGTAGCTTAAATAACATTAACATGTAATGACTTTGGTTTCTTCAAGTGACCAGCAATGATGCTATTGCAGTGACCAATATAGCTGCGGCCACTAAACCAAGTCCACAAAACATTAAGAAAAATGTAAAAATTAGACAAAATCAATCCAGACTCTCTTATTGTGCTTCTCAACTAAAATTCATGTCAGGTAAACCTCCTCTGCACATTTTTGAAGCCCTTCTTACAAGTATGCTTTCTAGAAGGCATAAATTCTGAATTTTGTCATCATGAACATCTCTCTCTTTGTCCAAATCAGATAGCCCTGGCAAAAATAAGAAAAAATGGAAACTTTCCATTTATCTACAAAAACAGATTATTGCAGCACACCAAGTTCCATTTGCATGCAAAAAAAAGGATCTGCATTTCAAAAGCATGTGTACATGAACAATGTTAGCATGAAACTGATGAAAGCGTACTAAAATGGCAATGGCATTGTGCAGTCACTGCTACTTAAATTCTTTCCTGAGCCAGATGTGTGCTGTTGTCTTTTATTGAGTCAAATAATAAAAATCACTGACAAGTTTTTCCACTCTTTCCTGATGCTTAGGAAAATCTTTGGCTAACCACCATTATGCCAGAACAGGTGAGATCTGTGATTCTGCCATGGAAATGTTGAAACAGGTTGACTCTAACATTAGCACAAGGGTTCCACACAAGTCACGGATTATAGCGGAGAAGCTACCACTGTAGTCTGTTCTTTGTCATTTCCTGAAAGATGTTTGCAAAACATTTGTACGCTAGTCCAGAAATAGAGTTACAATATAAATAAAGTGCAGTAAGACTGTGGTAGATTAACCATTCTTGTAGGTGAGGCAAACTCACAAAAGCCTATTGTTGTAAACCTGACACTTTCAGTACAAAAATGCCAGTACTAGACTGACTATTTTATTTCTATTTTTTGAATAAGGCTTCAAAGTTAAGTACCTCAATTTCATTTTGAAATAACAAACAAAAAAAAATCTTGAAGGATTTCACCAAAAGGAACTTTTATGTGCTTAATGAAAAAAGACTAAAAAAAATACAACAAAAATGAGAAAATGAAAACTTGGAAGCTGTTCTATAAAGCTTTGCAATCTCTAAGCCAAAGTGTAATGGCAAAACCTGTAATTTATAGTTATTACTCTTGCAGGGGACAGTCTGTATCACAGTCTAACTTTAATCTTGCTAAATAGCACCCTTCTAGTTAATGGTTTAAGCAATCACAGTTACCAGCAATGAAATGTATGTTCAAAGTAATTCTTTATAACTCTAAACTGGTATTTGCTGGCGATTGTCATTCCTTTTCAATGTCTCATTTTGTCAACTTCTAAACACATATGTATGAAAAATAGAGAAGAGATAAAGATATGCAATTTTGTGAGCGCAGAGCATTTTCCACTGCCTATAGTTTTAAAAGTCAACGTTTTTTTTTTCTTCAGTATGTGTAAGTTGATGTCAACTATGTGGTGCAAATGAGCCCCTGCCATTCATGTAACAATTCCTAAGTAAAGTTTCGACAAGAGACCAGTTAAACATCCACATCTGTATTGTAGCTTATGACTTTACGCACATTTACAAATATGTGTTCTCCCTCACAGGATACTTTTCATATACTGTATGCACACACGTTGGACTAAACACCTCTCAGATCTAAACAAACTTCATATTCCAATCTTGCTCAGTGCAGAACAAAAAAAAAATGTCAGAAGGATGAACAAAATAACCCAGAACAACAACTGCAATAAACCAAATATAATCTTAAATAAATAATTCTTTGCTAATTAAAATGTCTACTATGGAAGGATGTTTATAAACAATGTTATATCCAGTGTTATCAGAGGAATGTTTGGGCTCATCCAAGGTATGTAATACCACACGCGTGAGAGGGTTCGCTTTCGCTAAGAGTGTTATCTTTTTTTTTCCTCTACAGAAGAGAGGAGACACCACTTGAGAACAATTAGCTCCGCCCCCTCTAGCCAGAGGGCTATAAAAGTCCGATGCTTACAGTTGTTGACATCTCATTTGGACTCGGTCTTGCCAAAGAATGGAGCCTCCACTAAAAGACCCAGCATGTTTAAAGAAACCTAGAAGGCTATATATACGAAATTTCCATTTTATGCCCTCATGTGCCTGTTTTGTTTAGAAGTTTATTCTCTAAATAAAAGCGGGGAACCTGCTGTCACCCCAACACTTCTTGGGACTTGCTCTGTGTTCCTTCCACCCATCTGTACCTTTTTGTCCATATTTTAATATATTTCACTTTTGGACCCAACTGCTATCATTTCAGAACAGTGCAAGAACTACAGATTTTACAAAATTTATACCAAGTACATCATTAATATCAGTTAATAGAAAAAAAAGGAAAGTAGAAATGATGATCATGGTAAATGAATATATATATATATATATATATATATATATATATATATATGGGCGGCACGGTGGCGCAGTGGGTAGCGCTGCTGCCTCGCAGTTGGGAGACCTGGGGACCTGGGTTCGCTTCCTGGGTCCTCCCTGCGTGGAGTTTGCATGTTCTCCCCGTGTCTGCGTGGGTTTCCTCCGGGCGCTCCGGTTTCCTCCCACAGTCCAAAGACATGCAGGTTAGGTGGATTGGCGATTCTAAATTGGCCCTAGTGTGTGCTGGGTGTGTGGCTGTGTTTGTGTGTGTCCTGTGGTGGGTTGGCACCCTGCCCAGGATTGGTTCCTGCCTTGTGCCCTGTGTTGGCTGGGATTGGCTCCAGCAGACCCCCGTGACCCTGTGTTCGGATTCAGCGGGTTGGAAAATGGATGGATGGATATATATATATATATATATATATATATATATATATATATATATATATATATATAATATATATAATATAGATTTAAATGTTAACTCTCTTCTGCTGATTTCATTATATTTTTCCCTTTCTCTGTGCAGTTTTCCCCCTTCGTTATATCTTATTAGCACTAGAATCCCTGAAGCCTATGAAAATTCCTTTGCACCTCTCCATCAGTGTCTTTAGTTTTGCAAATGTGTTGATCAGCACAAACATCAAGCAGCCTACTAAACTTTTTTTTATTTCAAAACATTCCAATATATATCAATAAATCATTTTTTAAGCAATTAGATTCAACAATAACCTCATTCATTTGGAACTCAAAACACCCACGTATCCGAAGAGCAACCCTATAAAGACCTCAGGCAGAAGGTGGCATGGCTTTACCTAATTTTCAGTTTTATTACTGGGCAGCAAACATACAAGCCATAAAAACCTGGACACAAAAAAATAAACATAAACAGGCTTGGTTCGCAATAGAAGTAAAATCCTGTAGTACTTCTTTATACTCCCTGCTCTGCGCTCCAATAAATGCAAGTTATCGCAAATATTCTAATAACCCAATTGTGCTTTACTCACTCAGAACATGAAACCAACTTAGAAAGCATTTTAAGATGGAAAATCTTTTATCTGTGGCACCTCTGCAAGAGAACCACCTCTTTCAACCCTCGCAAACATATCCAGTTTTTAATACCTGGAAAAGTTTTGGGATTAAAATACTCAGAGATCTTTATATAGACAACATATTTGCATCTTTTGAACAATTACGTTCCAAATTCAACCTCCCAGCTGCATATTTCTTTCACTATCTTCAAATTAGAAATTTTGTTAAACAGAAACTGCCCGATTTTCCTCACCTCGTACCCTCCACCATGCTGGAAAAAATACTGCTCAATTTCAAGGAATTAAACACCATTTCCGCATTATGTAAAATCTTATTAGAGTCCCTACCTTTCAAAGACCCAAGAGGACATTGGGAAGAAGATCTCTTAATCAATATATCAGAAAAGGGGTGGAAGGCAGCAAAGCAGAGAATTCACTCGCGCTCCATATGCACAAAGCATAGAAATATTCAACTAAAATTTATATATCGAGCTCATCTGTCTCGCTTAAAACTGTCCAAAATGTTTCCAGGGCAAGATCCAACCTGCGAACGCTGCAACCAAGCTCCTGCCTCACTGGGTCACATGTTTTGGGCCTGCACCAAATTAACATCATTTTGGACCAAAATTTTTAAATGCCTTTCAGACAGCCTTGAGGTCACAATCCCTCCTAACCCATTAACAGCTGTGCTCGGTGTTCTTCCAGATGGACTTGAAGTGGAGAAGGACAAGCAAACTGTGATTGCATTCACTACACTTTTGGCACGTAGACTTATTTTGTTAAATTGGAAGAATCCTAACTCTCCTCTGATAAGTCAGTGGGAAACCGCTGTTTTATATTATTTGAAATTGGAAAAATCAAATTCTCAGTTAGAGGATCTGTACAGAATTTTTTTAAAACCTGGCAGAATCTAATCAATATTATTTTAGAATAAGAGAAATAACTGTTACCACATTTAATTCCCTTCTCCATTTTTTATTTACCTATATATATTTCTTCCTTTCTTTTGTTTATTGTTGCCTTATTAAAAAGCCCTAAGTAATTCTCCTTTGGCTAAGCTCTCCTTCTCAGGGGTGGGGTTTGATTTGTCTTCAATTTTTTTTGTTATAAATTGATCTATTTGTATGGCATGATTACAATAAAATTAATAAATAAAATTAAAAAAAAACAAATCTCAAACATCAATTGACAGGAAGTTAATGTGTACTTTTGAATGGTGCAGAGGTAAGGACTACTGCCTTATAACCCAAAGGTTCTGGGTTCGAGGCCGGGCGCTCCACATTTTGAGTAGAGAGCTGCTATTACTACAATATAATAAAAACATACATTTGATTTGAATCTGTAACAGCCAGTGTAAATTTTGGCTACTTGTAAAAGTTAGCGTTTGTTTTTTTATCATTCAGTTTTATTCTGTCAGTGACGTTCACGTGGTACAACAATCTTGCCTCTCCCTCTGTGAGTTGATGCCGTTTATCTCCATTCTTTTCACAAGACCAGCGATGACCACAGTTGCTGCTGTGTCTGATGCCTGCTCAGAACTATTTGTTGTACTGGCAATCAAAGATATGATGTCCTGTGACCGTTATCAGACTACCATACGGCATTTGTGCTTTGACAACAAAGACACCCATGCAGAACGTGTGAAAAACTACAGCTTTGCTGCAATCTCGGACATCTGGCAACGTTTTGAAGAGAACTGCTCTCATCCCTACCACCTTCGCCGTCACTTCCCAATCCTCTTCATATCTTAAATCATTCTTGAGGCAGATTGAAGACTTAAGTGCCAGCTTAAGTGAAAAATTAAGGAAAATGTACTAAGGAATTACAACACAAACACTGACTTCATCAGTTTTAATGCGAAAAGATGCCAACGAAAGAAGAGAAGAAGCAGGCCGCTAGGGTGGAGAAAAGAAGAGCTGCTCAGGAAGCAGCAAGCGCATCAACCTCTGAGCAAACGAATGCTAAATAAATAGAGAAGAATATGAAAACTGTGAATGCTGAAGTCAAGTGTATTCATTGCACGTTATCGTGCAGTGCGCTGTTACTGGTACTAATAATAATACATTTTATTTATATTGCGCCTTTCCCATGCTTAAAGTGCTTTGGTGTGTGTTGTACTGACGTTTCATCCCAGGTTTCCTTATACTGATGCTGCTGGGATAGACTTTGGTTCTTTGCAAATGTAACAGTATGTTAATGAATTATCAATTTGCTTTCTTGTATAAATGTGGTAGGGCAGCATGATGGCATGGTTGTTCTGCCTCACACTTCTTGGTGCATTCTGACCGTGTTGTAGTACTGTCACATAGTGCTGTCATCTTGTCTACTTACTTCTGCTGATGTAATTGGTGCTGTATGCATCTTTGGAGAATTTACTATTTATAAACTTTAGGGTAATGTGGTGGACATTTGGCATGTGTTTCTGATTGATTGTTTTCAAGTTTTCGTACCAAGAGAGGCCCATTAAGAGCTGTATTAAAAGATTGAGAATGCATCTCATCTCAATGCTATCCAGGACAGCACAAAAGGTTTTATAAGGTTACCAGAAGGTAAGATGTGGTCAAAAGATAGAAAAGGGTCTCAAGTACTGGGAGAGCAAGAATTACAGCAACCAAAACCCGAAAAATGAAATGGGAATCAGATTCGAAAATATCAAAGCAAAGATATGAGTCAGTAGATTGTTAACTAAAGGAAAAACAATTTCTTTTTATTACTGAGAATGCAAACTCACCCGTGGATATGACCTTCCAGTGAACTTTCATCCCGTTGCAATGTGACTGACAGTTCACAACCTTATAGGACACGCCCACAACAACAGTGCTAAAAAATGGTGGCAGAAACATTTCTACAAAAAAAAAACCTGAGCACTCAAGCGAAAAACTGTTATCTGTGAATTCCCAGGAGTAGGAAGTTCCCAAATGAACTGCAAATTCATACCCAAAGTGCCAGAGGAAGTTGTAGCAAATTTAATTATGGCTAAATAGCCAACAACTTCCAAATTTAAATCAGTGCCTTTACAGAAACGGCGCATTAATGATATTATGTGGCAACTACTTATAGCTGAACAAAAGCTAGCAGATCATTATCTGGGAAGTCAGATATCAGAAGATTTGGCCTCTTCCTACATCAAGTCTTCTGGTGTACTGGAGAAACAGGAGAAGGTATTGAGACACCTCAAGCGATGACAGATGGGAGCACCACAGCATTATTTCTTCCTATCCACCTACTTTGCTGGAGCATAAAACATGTCACCTTTCTCTACGATACTTTTAAAAGTGGACTCTCTTGTCGACTTCCATTTCGGGATTGATGAGGTTTGTAGGATGGGGGGAGGGTGGGATAAGAGTATATTGCATGTATTTTATATGTTTCCGCATACCAGTGTCAGTCAAAGCCCATATACAGCACTTGGACAATGCACACCCCTTTAGTTACCAAAGTGGTGTTTCTTGGTGTATCAATAGTGTGGATAGAGGGGGGAGGCGGAAAGTTCTGGTGCATGTGCCGACTTGAGTTACATAAATAGTACTTCTCAGTACCCATAGCATGCTTTTAGTATTATTACACTTTGATTACCAGGGGGTCCCATTTGGTACCTGGAGTGCAAACCCCTTGAGTTTCCAAAACGTTGCCCCTCTCTGCCCGTAGTGGTAAGGCTCGGAACGTGCTGCTCAAGTTAAATAAACATAGCCCCCTTGCTGTCGGGAGCGTGCACCCCTTGATTTTCATAAACCCCTCCCCTCAGGTGACAGCGCCCTTGGTGGCTGTCTATGTTGCCTAATGGACTGATGAACTCTGCGGCATACATGTTGAGTGTATATACATCAGTCAGTTTCTTTTATTATTTTACTTGCTATTGTTAATGTAAGTGGTCTTTGGCAAGGGATAAGAAGAGCTTTGGAAGAAATGTGATGAATGTGTTGGCCTTCCATTTGGACTTTACTCTGTCCTAGGTAGGTGGCTGAGCTGTAGCAGGTCCAATACAGTGTGGTGTGCCTGGATAATCACTGCTCCATACCATTCCCAAAGACGTGCTTGTTAGATTATTAGCAACTTGGTATGAGTGTGTGTGCCTTGTAGTGGACAGGCACAGCTTATTTCTGCTGCTAAGATAGGCTGCAGCTTCATACTGTCAGTTTCAGAAAGTGGAAGGGTGAATACTGTACTTCTTATCCATCCATTCATTATCCAACCTGCTATATCCTAATTACAGGGTCACGGGGGCTCTGCTGGAGCCAATCCCAGCCAACACAGGGCGCAAGGCAGGAAACAAACCCCAGGCAGGGCACCAGCCCACCGCAGTTGTACTTCTTAAATAACTGCAAATATCTCTCATGGCAGCCTGCACCATAGACTGATTCCTGTTTCTCTAGAAAACTCTATAAAACATGTTTAAATGCTGCAACACAGTATAACAAAATCTAAAGATGTTTGGAAGGCCCTTGCCTCAAGGAAGTTCTTTAAACAGTTATTGTGGCTTTTTTTTTGGATATTTTAGGATCTCTTTTTACAAAGACAAGTTAGCAGGAAATTAAAATGGCCCTGCCCTTGAAGTTTTGGTGTAAAAGAATTAAATATTAATATATCTGCCATACTGCAGATCAGTTTACAATATACCTCCATAGTCATACTGGCAGGAGTTGAAGAAGCAAATGCAAAGCAATGGGAAAAAGATGGTGGTTAGTCTATAATTTTAGTGTCTTGCTAATATGAGCTGATCCCTTCTGCAGGCGTAAAACAGCTATTTTTTAATACTGTTGGTGGAAACATATGCTAATGACAACCAATCCCAATCTGCTCATATTTAAGCTATAATTACTTTATACTTTAGCCTTAAAACTGAGAAGCCTGTTTAAATCAAAGGCAGCTGAGTGCTTGCAGCACCGTCTGACGGGAACCAAGACAAACTTTTCAAAGAGGAATTGGCATTTTCTCCTTCCTGACAAAAAAAATGATGACTTCTGCCAAGTGTTTGTGTGTTTTTGCCCCTATCTGAATGAATTGTGTGTGAAATAAAGTAAATAAGAGCCTAAACTAGGGGAGATAGTTTTATAGTGTGACAAAGTACACATTTTAAACCAGTAACAAATTTATGCCTCTGGCAGTGTGCATAACGACAGTATTTATGGTATTTATGTGTAATGATTATAAACTGGAGAAATAAAAGAGGCTTCTGTACTTTCAGTATTTTTTGTCTTGAATGTGTTTTTAATCTGCTTGAAATGATTTTTGTGCCCTGTTGACCATTTGCTCTTCACACATAATTATTAAGAGCGAAGTCTGTCACGATATTAGCTCTTGTGCCCAGGCAGGTTCAAGAAGAAGAAAAAGAAGACATTGTATTTATATAGCACTTTTCAAGACACTCGGAGTGCTTTATATAGAGAAGGGGGAGCCACTTCAACCACCACCAATGTGTAACATCCACCTGGATGATGTGATGGCAGCCATTTTGCACCAGTATGCTCACCACACATTAGTTGTTAGGTGGGGAAGTGGTGAGAGAGATAGTAAGCTCAGTTAGAGACTGGCGATGACTATTCTTCCATGTTAATGTGTACTTTTGTTGTGGGTGTTCTGCTCTCCCTCTTCTTTACCAAAGATAGGCAGATTAAGTTGACCAGTGACTTCTACTCATTCCTTTATGGGGTGGTATAACCTGAAATGCTGCCAGGTTTCATCTGCAAAATTTATAATATTGTATTAAGCTGGCTCAATAAATAAACGTACAACTTACTGAGCAGTGTGTTTTAAATACTGCTTTGCTAGTTACTTTTTTTTCAAAGTGGAAGACTTTAACAAAAGTAATTTTGCCATATGAAGGGCAAAAGTGAGGTAGGGATGATTATTGAGACAGCGCAATGTATCACTTATGCAGTGGTTTACAAAAGTAGCTTTACAGTTATTTGTATGGAAAAAGACATACAGGTTAAGATTCTTAATATTAGATTAGATTACAATTAGATTATTAGATTACAATAGCTTTATTAACTTAATAGGTTTATTTACTTTTTTAACTCAAAAGAATGTCACAATGGCCTAGGTATAATTTCGTAAGTCTCAAATTGCTGGCCTATATCATGAATAAAGGGTATGCAAACCTTCTTTGCCATACTGGGCCTCACTAAACAGGTCTGAGTTCCTCTTTTGCCATGTACCAGAAACACAAAACACTCTCTTGTTCAACTTCCAAACTACCTCCTTCTGTTTTCTCACCCTGGCTGGCATTACACCACTATCAACTGAGTCTTTGACCCCATAGTTAGTGAGCAGCTATTAGCATGGGGCCTTAAATCTCACCCTGGACTTGTTGTGCTTTACAAGGTTAAAGGGACAAGATACGGGATCAGATGATGTAGTCAAATGAAAAGACTGAAATCAGGAGAAGCGATTTAACAATCGTCAAAACCAATCCGAAAGAAATAATCGAAGTCAGAATAATGTTTAGAGTTCTTTAACGAGAGAATCAGAAAATCAAACACAAGCAAAGTTTTCACTATATACGTGCAGTCTCAGATGCCAGTGGGATGGAAGGGTGACTGTTTTATCCCATCGCATAGATAATGTCACATACTGTACACAGCCAGCTCAGTTATTACCTAGATGACACCACAACAAAAGGTGGTGCCCTTTAAAAAATAAACATGGGTTGAAGATGGTCCAAAATCATTTAAAATAATTAAAATAACTGTCATTTACCACAACCAATAAAAAAACAGAATTCTCCACTATTCAGAATCTGTTGGCAGCAAAAAACAGAAGACAGACATGACAGTATTTCCATAATAAATGAAAGATGATTACAGTTCACAACAGGAGTTAGTTTAGGTGTCAGGAATGCCCCCTGAATGTCATTGGTTGCTCTTTCAGCTACTGCATAGCTTCTTTGCCAAGTCCCAATAATAAAATAACAAAAATGAATGCTTTAATATGTCTGTTTCTAATAGAACAGCTAAGGAGGCTACTCCAAACATTCTGTACATTCCCTTGACCCATCTCTCAATTTACCCCACACTGAGTACTTATTTCCAAGTTATTCTTTGAGTTTACATGACATACCACACCCAGCAGTTACCCACTCACATTGTCACTTAGAGGGTCCAAAGAATGTCTTTGTGTTTCTGTGGGGATGATTTGATCATCAATGGCAGCATCTGGTAATGACTTTCATTATATACTGAGGTTTTGCGACTTTAGGAAGTGACCCTTTGATTGTCTAGCTGTTCCTGTTATTCCTCTCTAAGGAAACAGACAGAACAAAAGTTAGTGGTTGCGCTAACCTCATTTTGTTTCCCATATTACCTGGCATATGCCTTTAATTGCTCCCTGCCCCTACCCCCAACCCTTACCTTAAAATCAGTGAAACATTGTCCAGCTCAGCTCAGGGCTATATATATATATATATATATATATATATATATATATATGGTTGAAATAGTTTACTGTCAAATAAATGCAAAGAGTACGCGACACATGTTTCGCCCTCATTCTGGGCTCATCAGGCGTACACACTCCACTGCACTCCCTCTCGGGAATCGAACCTCGGACGTCAGCGCCAGAGGCGATGCCCCTAACGTTGCGCCACGGCGTGTGGTTTGTTTATTTGACAGCATGTAGATCGGGGTAATTACATTCACGGCATTCATAGTCTGTGTCAGTACGCCTGATGAGCCCAGAATGAGGGCGAAACACGTGTCGCGTACTCTTTGCATTTATTTGACAGTAAACTATTTCAACCATTCTATGATCTGCTCCTCACAAACTGAGGGCACCGTGGCGGATGTTAGCAGATTGCTGGCCAACCACAAGCGTTACCTAGTAGGTAACCACCCATACAATCAGATTGTGACACAGACTACGAATGCCGTGAATATATATATATATATATATATATATATATATATATATATATATATATATATTTGTAGCTGGAGATCCACAAAGGGAGAAAAATGAATCACGTATCATAATGTAGTTTTTTGTTTTTTTTTCTTAAGCTTTCAACTCCTGCCAGGGGTCTTCATCAGAGGATAATACTTAGACTTACAAGAATCAAAGGCAATATATAGCAAAAAGTTACGTGGTGAGGAGGGGAGGTGGCTAAATTCAGACCAGTGGTCAGCCTAATAGGCGGACCATCTTACAACTTGTCAAAAAGACTTTTCCAGTTACTCAAACATTTAACTTCCCTTTGGATGTGCACATAAGACTGACACTCCTGTGGCCCTCCCTTGGGTTCTGACAATGCTATTTAGTCTGGTCACACCTCAGCCGGAGTTGCTCACCACACCAACTCATGAGCAAAAAAAAAGTTACAAATAAGTTGCAAATCTGTTTTGGCTAACTCCAAACTTTCCAAATCCATATGCCTCCCCTTTGCAATACAGAAAGCTCATTATCTTGCTTTTGAAATTATTGGCAGCTGCATCAAACATATCTCTATGGTTTTTACTTAATGCTAATGTTAAAAATACTGCAGAGTGTCAATCTTCCATCTAATGCTTCTTTTGAAGGTTCTTTTTATACATACATTTCTAAAAAAAGTGATTCTTCTGTATACCAAAATTAAAATTGAAAAGGATTAATTCCAAAGGTTTACTTAAGTACTTGTACCACACAGTATACAAAAAGTACAAGAACAAACACAACCTGCTGCATGCTATTAATTACACTTCTATGTTTCATCTACGCTAAAGAGCTGGCAGAAAATAACAATCTGCCTGAGAGACTTTTTTATGCTTGTCTCAATAAACCTCTTTGTCACAGAATGCAAGGTTATCCCCATATAAATGAATGCCTCTTGCTTGCACCTGAAACTGGTTTTAAATGCCACCTTTAGCCTTCTCTTCACCAGAAAATTATTATCCCCATTCTTCTTGCCACAAAAGGAATCATCATCACCAGGTGTTAGATGTTGTCTATAGAGCAAATGCTTGAGCTTTTGAAAGCCATCTTCTGTAACAGCAGTCCGCACTTGGCAAGCTGTGGACAAGCAGGAGTGCACCATGAGACTGTCTTTCACACCTCTTCTATTTGATGATTTCATGCAATTTGCTCAGCATTCCAATGTAACATGTTCCATATAAGCTTTAGATTATGTTAAATTGCTGCAAAGCCCCCTGGTCTCAGTTCGCTTGTAGTAAATAATAAAATGGTCCTTCTAAATCCCCCCTCATTTGGAACTGCAGTTTTCTCGACCATAGGATCTATTGCTTATTTTCAGCTCCTGAGTAGGGTTTTATTTTTTTTTTCCCAAGAAATGATTGAACCTTGGATCTACAGTTCTCCTTTGAATGAAATACACAAAAGATGAATGTGTTCAATACTATTCAAAAAATATTTTCGTCAGGGATTCTATTTAAGGTTTGGGCTTTGCTGCATCCATTCATCAGTCCATCCTGTGTAATATGATGAAGAGGGTAAAAATCAGAGTCGCAGGAAAATGGTGAGTCTGCTGGTAGCCTCAAGAACCAGACCCAGATGGGATGCCAGTCCATTGCTGGGACACAGACACACATGCTCACTCTCTTCAGGCTAATTTAAAGATACCAATTAATCTTACATATAAAATCTTTGGAATATGAGAGGAAGACATGTACACTTAGAGAGAAACAAGTGAGACATGGAGCATGCAAAGTCTACATAGAGGTCTGTGAGAAATGAGTACTAACCACTGCGCCACCAGGTCACTTTCAGCATTCAATGCAATTCAATTCAATTTATTTTTGTATATTGCTCTTCACTGAATGAAATCACAAGTTCACAGGTAGATGGAAAAGCAAACTTCACAAACTGCCTAATTAGGACACATAAATGCACAGATCTGAATTCAACTTCGGATCTCTATTTCACTCAGAGATCACTGTCTGTTTGACTTGAATACAATATGTAGTTTTATAATTAAAGTTTACTTTGCATTTTGACATTTTCTTATGATTTTTGCATGGAAAAAAATGATGAAATCTGAGTAATTCTAAAATAAAACTAATCTTTCTTGCAACAGAAGTCTCAAACAGACAGCTGGATTTGGGCTTTGAAATTGATGGCTTTCCTGGTTTTATAAGTTTGCTTTAATTAAGTTCAGGAGTTCGTTTCCCATTAAAATATTTGATCAATGTATGTGCTAATTTATTTTTCATTAATTATCTTGTTTTGCATTGCTAGGTACTTGGACCCTTAAAATTTTTGTCTGTGATCTGTTCTGTAATGTGTAGAATAGGCTTATTCACCATGTGCTTGGGGGCAAAAACTAATTTTTTAAAAAGGGATGGTGCTTACTGAGAGAAAAAAAAGATGTTAAGAATGGTCATGATTTATTTTATTTAGTTCCTGATATGAAAGGGGGGGGGGTTTAATTTTCTATAACGAATTTTTTTCTGGTTTGTAGCACAATTTTGGTAGTAATAATATTCAGACACTTTTCTCTACACAGCACACAGCCACAGTACATTAAAGGAACAAATATCACAATGATTTCTCATTCCGCTTCGCAGAGACTGACAGGCTACACCATAAAAGCAGGCAAATCACTACTCAGGCCCAGCCAATATGTGAAGTCGTGACCCGTTTCAATTGTAAGAAATGAAAACAACAGAGAGACAGTAAAAGGTTGGGGACCTACCGGATGCCCCTTTTAATGCAACGAAAAAGTCCAACCAATATCATGGACATCTTGTGTCCCATGGTGCCTCCCCTGGTGACTACTAAGTAGTCGGTTCTTCCAATAGACTTCAAGTGTCACTGTTCCTTAAATAACCCACAGGGCGAAAAGGGTGTGATCTCCGGGACAAAACCAAAAGTGATGTCACATCTCATCCTGGTCTGTGGGTGTGAGAGAAAAAGGCGTTAGCAACCGCATTCCCTCAGGCACTTGTGTCAGCTGGTTTACCTTCTCAGAGCCCTGTAGGTGCTCCCTATGTACGTGTACATGCTACATTATTTACACCAGAACAACAATGTCAGTATCTTGGGCTCCAAAGACAGCTAACATAAATATTAAATAAAATGATCTATTAGCAGTGCGGGGCTGGAAAGCTCAAAGATTCACACGTCTTAGTGGAATCTTCACTGTTCAAGACAAACACTGCATTGAAGCAAACACAAAAATGGAAATTAAAATTCTTTGCCTGTGGTGTGCAAGCCTAGTGAGATTCCAGGTAAACTATATGATACACTCGTCAACAGAAGGTTAAATAGTGTTAGAGGAAGACTATTGAAGAATCAGCACCGTTGATGCAGAACAGTTTTGTATATTCTCATCCTATGCAAAGACCAGCTAATAGGTGAAAGAAATGATTAAGACTGGTGAAACTAGCACTTCAAAAACTTCTTTATTGAGGACACAACAATGCAACTAGAAGGTGATCAACAAATATAAAAAAATTACTATTCAAGAATTGTAAATATGTGTTCAAAGCAACAGAACATTATGGCTGATAGTAGAGGAGAGCAGCATGTAAGAGAAGGGTCGAGGATCATTGTCAAGGGCATTAGTTTTAATATTGGACTATTTTACAAACCACTATATTTCAAACAAACATGGAGGGGACTTGGGATCTTATTTTTGTTTTCAAGAGCAAATGAATGATTTTTTTCCCCGTCATATGGCATACTCAGTTGTGGACAATTTTTAACATTGCATTTACACTGAGACTGTTCTGTTGGCTATTTTTGACTCTGCTGTATGGGTTCTAAAGGATTTGTTCAATACTGTTTTAGTTGACCCAGTCGTGCTTCACTAAACTAAGCAGATTAAATGCAGTATGGTATGAAATATGAGGGCAGGTTTGGAGACAGTTGCAGAGAATAAGGTACTAGCCTTTCTTTTTACCTTGAAAAATTTGGCACAATTACCTAAAGTATTGAAAAGTATCTTAAATTATAATGAATAAAAATAAAGGGAGGTCTTGGGTTATGGTGGTGTTGACCTATGGCAATTCTGCAGATGCAAACAAGCTCAAAAATGTTTCTTTTCAGCTAAATTTGAATTTATTTTCATGTAGCAACTTCTGTTTTTTCCGTTTACAAGCAATGCAACAATATTTATTTATAGAGCACATTTTCATACAAATGATGTAGCTCAAAATGCTTTACAAGATGAAGAAAGAAAAAATATAAAAATAAAATTAGGCAATGCTAATTAACATAGAATAAAAGTAAGGTCTGATGGCCAGGAGGACAGAAAAAAACAAACAAACAAACAAAACTCCAGAGGACTGGAGAAAAAAAACAAAATCTGCAGGGGTTCCGAGGCCACAAGACCACCCAGCCCATACTGGGCATTCTACCTAACATAAATGATCTCAATCAGTTCTCATGGTTTTCAGGCTTCACGTGGAAGAATTTGATGATGATGGTCCTCTGGCATTCAATCCATCAGTGTAGGGACTGCTTGGTGACTTGATCAGGTGGTGGTGGTGGTGCAGATTGCCACAAACTAGAAGCTGCTAATAACGCTGAGAGATAGCGCCTTACACTATGTACCGTGTCATCATTTTCAATCATTTTGTGTTTTCATACACATGTGCCACCAAATGTAACCTGTGGCGCCTGCAGCTCAGTAACAATTAAGCAGCTAGACTGGCAGCTGGATAAGTCCTAAACAGTCAACCCAAAAGTACTGTGTCATGGAGTGGTGGAACTTGCACCCTGAGCGATTCCTCGGCAGGCACATCATGCATTTCACAATTGTCAGTTAGTGGTGGAATTTAATGCCATCATTATGCTTTTTCCAATTTCATGAGGTAAGGTCAACATGCCAGACCTAGCCGTGGTTATTTGTGTTTTATAATTTAAAGCATAGTAATATTGCTTCACATTATATTAATAAGTCTGAAAACATTTTAGCATGACACAAAAAATAAAGCATTTTGCATTTTTTGCAGATTTCCCACTAATGTACCTTTTTCATTGCAAGTTTTAATATACATACAAAATTGGGTTATGGACATCTGCAGGAAGGCAACTCATTTATAACCCAAGTCCTACTTGTAAACTGAAATTTTCAAAACTAAGGCATCAGAACTAACAAGGGAATCTTGATCCAGATTTGATGGGCATTTCCAAACCTACCTTATTTTTTCGTTACAAGACAAGCATAATACCGACCTCCAGAACGGCTAGAGATGAGTTCCGCCAAATGACGTGGCATAGTTCGCATTCTTAAATGAAATATTTCACTTACAAGCTTTATAAACTGCAGTATTGCAAGAAAGCCTTGTACTCATTTTTATGCATCTTGTGGGCATCTCTTTAGAAACAAAGCTGCTCCAAGCTTGAGATTTCCTGTCCTGTTTTGCTAAGGATGGCCAACATGCCCTGAGAGTTAGTTGATTTCTAGTTGCTAATTGCCAACCTAATAAGATGATTAACCCCTAGCATTCCTGTATAATTAGATTAAGTGGTATAAAGAACTGATTTTAATCTTGCATAATTTACAAGCATTAATTTATTACAGGATTATGGGAGCCTTTGGAATTCTGCTTAGTTCTGCTATAAATACAATACATTGACTACATTTTTATCCTTACATTTTTCTGTTATTTATAATTTTTAAATGGAACATTTTTCATACTCTCTCACATATTGAGTATTATTTTGTTTCTTTGACTATTCATTTTGTATCGTATCTGCTCCTGATTTTAGCAGATTTTGAAGAAATACTATAAGTTCACAAAAGGATAAGAGAGTTGCCTTAGAACTGAGAAGATAAACTCCCTGTAACTGACCTGAAGCAGTAAGTGCTCCCAGGGGAACACTTCCACTATGCATTGTATGTCAGTCAGGAACAGTAATTGGTGATTTATGTGGATGCATAAGGTATATCGCTTTGCTGAGAGCCCATAGGCAGGGTTAACGACATGTGGAATAAGCAATTTAGATAACCATACACCTTTGAATGGTGAAATACTGACACCAACCTTCCCAATGCCATACTGGGAGGTTAACGAAGGGTGATGTCTGTGCTGAAGCCCACAATGATTGCTGTCCCATGAAACGGGGGTACCTTGAATATGACCTGAGATCCTAGAAAGGAGAGTCAGAACTCCATAATGTTTAGTGCAGGCTCTGAAGTGATGGTCAACAGCAACCCAACGATAAGGAAGGGTTCTGTATCTAAAATGTGTGATAGCCCTTTTTACTCACTAAACAGACAATGTTATCTATAGAATGAAGAAGGATATACCAGCAATACTTTTTAATCGTCCTGTATGACTTAGCATTGATGTCCAGGGAAGAAGTACTGGGGTACAGTTAGGGGATAGCAGAGGCAAAATCGCATACAATTTTAGACCAATCACTGTACTCAGAAATGTCCTCAGCCAGTGATGTAACTGGCTGTCCTCTACAGAGTGAAGTGGAGGATATGGACAAAGAAAAACAGGCGTCGTCAGATGGACCAAAACATAATGTCCCTGAGGTGTTCTATTGGATTTAGGTCAGGTGAGCGTGGGGGGCAGTCAATGATATCAATTGTTTCATCCTCCAGGAACTCCCTCCATACTCTCGCCACATGAGAACATGAGGCCAGGCATTTCTGTGTACCAGGAGGAACCCAGGACCCACTGTACAAGCGTAGGGACTAACAATGGGTCCAAGGATTTCATCCCGATACTTGATGGCAGTCAAGGTGCCGTTGTCTAGCCTGTAGAGGTCTGTGCGTCCCTCCACAGATATGCCTCCCCAGACCATCACTGACCCATCACCAAACTGGTCATGCTGAACGACATTAGAGGTAGCATAACATTCTTCACGGCTTCTACAACCCTTTCATGTCTGTCAAATGTGCTAAGGGTGAACCTGATCTCATCTGTGAAAAACACAGGGTGCCAGTGGTGGACCTGCCAATTCTGGTATTCTATGGCAAATGCCAATCGAGCTCCATGGTGCCGGGCAGTGAGCACAGGGCCCACTAGAGCATGTCGGGCCCTCAAGCCACCCTCATGAAGTCAGTTTCTGATTGTTTGGTCAGAGACATTCACACCAGTGGCCTGCTGGAGGTCATTTTGTTGGGCTCTGGCAGTGCTCATCTTGTTCCTCCTTGCCAAAAGGAGCAGATACCAGTCCTGCTGATGGGTTAAGGACCTTGTATGGCCCTGTCTAGCTCTCCTAGAGTAATGCCTGTCTCCTGGAATCTCCTCCATGCCCTTGAGACTGTGCTGAGAGACACAGCAAACCTTCTGGCAATGGCACATATTGATGTGCCATCCTGGAGAAGTTGGACTACCTGTGCAACCTCTGTAGGGTTCAGGTATCACCTCATGCTATCAGTAGTGACAATGACCTTAGTCAAATACAAAACTCATGAAAAAAGAGCCAGAAAAGATGAGGAGGGAAAAATGTTAGTGACCTCCACCTGTTAAACCATTCCTGTTTTGGGGGTCATCTCATTGTTGCCCCTCTAGAGCACCTGTTGCTAATTTCATTAACACCATAGCAGCAGAATCTGATTAACAACCCCCTCTGCTACTTAACTGACCAGATCAATATTCCTGAAGTTTCATTGACTTGATGGTATACTCTGATTAAAAAGTGTTCCCTTTCCTTATATGCCTCATAATTCCCAAAGTATGCTGGAAATATTGATGGTTGCACCACAGTTGTGTAATTACAGAAGTGTTTAAAGTAATGGCTTCATACTCTGCATTGAAAGCTGACACCTCCCACATTAAATCTTGTTTTTATGAGTCGTGCTTTTGGAGACCTGTGGCGTACTAAGGAATAAAACAGGGAAAGCCGATGATCTGACGAAAATAGACTTTTCATGTCTTCTTTTCAACTGCTATTAGCAGCCGTTCTGTAGGCTGTTACCAGTGTACAGTAACTCTTTTCAGCATTAAAAATTTTAATTGGGCCAAGAATTTAAAACTCAGCCTTGCAGTTCATTTTTCCAATGTGTGAGTTTTTTTGTGCTTACTTTAGATATGGTACCTTTTCAATTAAATTTCTGTTGGTTTCTTTTTAGTATGGGTTAATGGGTTTTGTAGCAGTCTAAAAATATTATTTGGCAAAAAAAGAGGTTAATGAACATGACCAACAAACAATAAGTTATCAACAGAAAGAGATGTTTTTAAACATTTGGAATTTTACAATGTAAAGTACCTGCCCAAAACCCAATGGCCCTGAAAATGTTGAAGTGTAATAGGTGCTGGGTCAGGACCATGTTCTTTATTGAAACTGTAAAAGGTTATTATGACCACAATTCTTTCCTATTTTCCTTACTGCATATGCCTTGGAGAACAGGTGTTAGTTAGAGGTGACAAAGAGTGCTCAAAATAAGGCCTCAGCAGCAGACCCATCATTGCTCTAAGCAGCATGCTGAGTGTCAAATGGGTTTATATTGCTCACACTGTCTGTCTCTTTTCCTGCTATTTGGAAAAGCAGCGAACTTAACTTCCCATGGGTGAATTATTTTTTAAACAGGCAGGATTCATTTCTTTTTTTTCAGACAGTTAAGTGCTGCCCCAGACCCATTTATAAAAGATGGCCCAACCTGCTATGTTTAAATTACAACAGATGATTGCCATGGTCCAAAGGTTTATGTACAAAATATTGTTCCCTTTTTACACATGTACTGTTAATAAACATTATATATATATGATATAGTATATATTTATACAGTATATTGTGATAGAATTGAGTGGTCATTGCAGTTAATGGCACCCAGACAAATAACAAAGAAGTAAAAGATAAACATACAGTAAATGATGTCTTTTCTGACAAAATATTCAAGGAATGAAAGAACATAAAGAGACCACATAGTAAAGCAAACCGATGTAAAAATTATAACTATAGCCTCTCTCTCTCTGCCTAAACCACTGTTGAACCCTTAACTATCCAATGGGATGGTTTGCCTTTACCAACATGCCACATATTAAGTGTCTTCCTCTCACCAAATTCAATTCCCAGCTGTGTACTAATTAAGCCTTTAGCTTTTAAATGTCATCTTGGGCAAGGCCTGGAAATACTACCAAGGTCTTGGTGAAACCAAATTCCTTCAAGGAATGTTAGACTACAACTCTGTTTAGTGGACCATCATGGTGATAGACCATACTGGACCACTGTAGTGGTTCACTGCACTGAACCTTCTGTTATCCTTCAAGGACTGCTGTTGATAACACTTCAGGAACACTTCAGTATACTTTAGTCCTCTAGCCTTGCATCCTCCTGTCATTCCTTCTGGACCTCATTGTTTTTGACATTCTTTCTCGAGGTTGTTGTAATATCCTTGTACAGGTACCCAAAAATAATTTATGCACCCTTAATAATGTATATATGCTATATACTTATATCAATATCAAAAGTCTAAACAGAGTTATTGAAATTTAAGCTTGGTAGATGTACAGTAAATGCTGAAATCAGCAAATATGTCAGTCCTTTTTTGCACATGTAATTAAGATCTTGTACATTACGGAATCTTTTTCTTGAAAGATGCATATCAGGAGCGAGATAAAACAGTTTTTAAAAGGCAGCCAGTGTGGCATAGTTTTTAAGGCTTTGGACATCAAACCCTGAGGTTCAAATACCACTACTGAGACTGTCTAACCATGAGCAAGTCATTTCACCTGTCTGTGCTCCAATTAGAAAAGCAAAAGAAAGGTAACCAATTATATTTAAATGTTGTAAATCATGTTGGATAAAGGCCTCAGCCAAAATAAGTAAATATAAAATTATGGAAATCTGTGAAGACAATCAGGAAGAAGTGGAAAAAATATGGGAACCTTTGTTCCATAGTCCAGGAGGTCCCTCCAAAATGGATTAGCCGGCAGAGAGGAAGCTCATCAGGGAGACTACCAAGAAGTCAACTATAACCTAAAACCAACTTCAGGTACTCATAGCAGAGGCTGTCCACTTGCATCATATTATAACCATTCTGTTCATGCTTCCTAAGTCTTAGGTGTAGGTTAGGGTAGCAAGAAAACCATTTCTCATAAAAAAAACACCCAGGCCTGTATAAATTTTGCATGAAGACACTTTCATCTTCCATAAACCATATGAAATTTGACTTAAGGAGTTGAAAAGACCAAGGGAGAACTTTATAAGATTACTTCACAAAATCCAAGTTTTGTCACACAAGGAACACAAAACTTACTGTCAATTATAGTTGAAGTCAGTATCATGCAAGACAGACGCTTCTGTTCCATGAGTCTAAGCACTCTGGTCAGGTTAGACAGGGAAAATGAAGATCTCCAAATCACAAGAGATTTTGGTGCAAAACGTGATGCTAGAAAGCTGAAGAATTTCACCTTTCAACATGACCGTAACTAGAAGTACACAGCCATCTCTCAAGGAATGGCACTAAAAAAAGATCAATGCCTGGAATAGTTCAGGCAAAGCACAAACCTCAGTTTTGTTGAAAATATAAGGAGGCACCTTTAGCATGCAAGTGCACAGAAGAGGACTTTGCAGATTGACTGAACTTTAACTCTTATACAAGTAAAAGTGGAATCAAAGTGTAAAATCCCTTTGTGTGAAATTGACAGTTATCCAGACAGACCTACTGACCTACGACCTACTGCTCGTAACTCGTAATTTCCGACCTCCAACTCGGAAAATGCAACCCAAACCTGGAATTTCTAGTCACAAACTTCTGGTCTGGTCTCTCAGGTTCGAGATTGTCTAACTTCAGTTTATGATGTCAATCCAAAATGGTGACATACACTGTTAACAGTTAAGTACAGCAACACTTTATATGATTCATTTGTTTACTAGAAGAAGTTACTTTAAATGAATCACCTCAATCCATAATACTTAATGTCGAGAAGATAAATGTTAACCTTACCAGAACGAAGACTATTGGACTAGCTTGATACGATACTATTTGTACATTGCGCTCAATGGCTATTTTGTGAAGTTTTTAAATTGCAGCTTCCAGGCAGAAATAATACTATTTATCATGACCAAGGTCATAAAAATCTTTTTTTGTCATGACAACATACTTTTCCCACCTTTCTTCCTCATCCATTTCTTCTTCGATCCAGACTATAGAACTATTTCGTTAGCATTTGTTGCTGAAATACCAACTTTCATGGGAGCATCCATGTTGACTTTCCCACTTGGGCAACATGAAAGCATAGTGATTGCAAATGACACAATTGCAACTTCTGACTTCCCAGCTCCTATGTATGACGAATGTAGCATTAGTTCAAGGGTGTACATATATACTTTATGCCAATAGTTTGCATTTCTAATTAACATTTTTGTTTTATTTTTATTAATCTTTATTATGGGTATGTCCAGTGATATGATGGTATCCTGTCCTAGGTTCATTCATTCCTGGTTGAGGAGGAGGACTTGGAATAATTCATTGTAGCAAAATGCAAATCACTTCTAAAAAATGTAGGCAACTTTACATCCTTTGAGGCATTCATTTTAAATATTAAAACAGATTCCAACGCAATTATAGTACTAGTCTACAGACCACCAGGGCCGTATTCATTGTTCATGACTGAATTTAGCAACCTTCTATCTGATCTGGCTATAAATTATGATCACGTAGTACTGATGGGGGATTTTAATGTACACATTGATGTGGAAACTGACACTTTTAGCAAATGTTTTACTTATTTGTTAAATTCAGTAGGATTTTGTCAGATTGTCAAAGGTCCAACTCATAATCATAACCACACATTAGATTTAATTATAACTTACAAAGTTGAAATTCAAAATTGAAATATTACTCCATTAAATGAAGTTATTTCCGATCACTACTTAATTACATTTGATTTAGTCCTGCCCTTGCCAACACATTCACAGATCAAAACAAAGACAGTGCGACATCTAGATTGTAATTCTGCTTCAAAATTTATAGATACTTTGAGTAAATTGAGTGTAATTGTGGAAAACCATTTAGATCAGTTAACATCACATTATAATGTGACCTTAAGAAATGCTCTGGACACAGTGGCTTCCCTTAAAACAAAAGTGTTCAAAGCACATAGAAATTCTCCCTGGTTTAATGAAAACATTCAAGCTCTTAAATTAGAGTGTCGAAAACTGGAGCGCAGATGGAGAACAACAAAGCTACATGTCTTTCAAATTGCATGGACAGAGAGTGTTAATAAATATAAAAAAGCCCTCTTTAAAGCTCGCTCAGAATACTATTCTACAATAATAGATAGCAATAATAAAAATCCTCGGGTACTGTTTAGAACAGTGGCTAAATTAACAAATGGAGATTCAGATCAACAGTGCAAAATACCAACAGATATTAGCAGTACAGACTTTATGAACTTCTTCAATGAAAAAATTAAAAATATAAGATCCCAGATCTCCGCATCACAGTACAAACCAAATACTAGCTTAGCAGACCCTGTCTCACATTGCATTCAGCACTTTAATAATTTTAATCCTGTAACTGAGCAGGAAGTCTTAAGTTTAATTTCTAAAATGAAGCCCACTACTTGTTCCCTAGATCCAGTGCCAACAAAACTAGTAAAAAGTGCAATGGATGTTCTTGCAGCGCCTATTCTAAACATTATCAATAGTTCTTTATTGCATGGCACAGTACCTGAAGCACTAAAAGTGTCAGTCATTAAACCATTACTTAAAAAGTCAGACCTAGACCCACACATACTAAATAATTAAAGGCCTATTTCAAATTTACTGTTTCTCTCTGAAATACTAGAAAAAATAGTCACCAGTCAGCTTCAGTCACACCTTACATAATACAATTTATTTGAGAAATTCCAGTCTGGTTTACGCACTGGTCATAGTACAGAAACGGCACTAACACGGGTTGTAAACGACATTCTGATATCCTCTGATGAAGGAAACTCCACTGTAATTATGTTGTTGGACTTAAGTGCAGCATTTGACACCATCGACCATTCTATTTTACTGCACAGGCTAGAAAATGATGTTGGGCTTACAGGCACCATGCTCGCTTGGTTTAGTTCTTATTTATCAAATCGATTTCAATATGTACAGAAATGTGCTGACAGTATTCCATCATTATACACAGAAGTTCAATATGGTGTCCCGCAGGGCTCAGTACTGGGACCTTTACTGTTTTCACTTTACATGCTTCCACTGGGATCTCTCATTAGGAAACATAATGTTAATTTTCACTTGTATGCAGATGACACCCAGTTATACCTTTCATTTAAATCAAATGAAGTTTCTCTGATGTTGTCTTTAATTAGTTGTGTTAGTGAATTAAAGGAGTGGATGAATGAGAACTACTTGTCTTTAAACACAGATAAAACAGAGATGGTAATTGTTGGAGGGAATGACGCTGATCACAACAATATTTTGTCATCATTTAACTCAGTTGGAATCCCCATTAATTTTACTGAATCAGCCCGTAATCTAGGAGTTATCTTTGACTCTAGCATGTCATTCAAAGCGCATATTACAAAGTTGTCCAAATCATGTTTCTTCCATCTTAAAAATGTTAGGAAATTAAGGTGCTTTCTAAATAAACAGGATTCTGAGATATTAATTCATGCATTTATTTCTAGTAGGATTGACTACTGCAATGCGGTGTTCACTGGATGTTCAAACTGTTCTCTATAAAGCCTCCATTTAATTCAAAATGCGGCTGCAAGAATTATTACAAGAACAAGAAAATACGAACACATAACTCCAGTTCTTAAATCCTTACACTGGCTCCTGGTTAAGTTTAACATATAAAGCATTAAATGGCCAAGGTCCGGCTTACTTGTCTGAACTTATCATGACTTACAAACCAGAGCGCACATTAAGATCTCAAGATGCCGGTCTGCTTATGGTTCCAAGGATTAATAAAATAACAATGGGAGGTCAAGCTTTTAGTTAGCGGGCCCCTAAATTGTGGAATAGTCTGCCTGCTACTGTAAGAGATGCCCCTTCGGTCTCAGCTTTTAAATCCCGGCTGAAGACTCACTACTTCAGTTTAGCATATCCTGACTAGAGCTGCTGATTAACTGTACAGACTGCATCTCTGTTGTTAGCCATTAGCACTAAAACATAAGTAACATGATAGCTATAATTGGATACTAACCCTCACCTATTCTGTTTCTCTTCTCGGTACTCAAATGTGGCACTTGGTGCCACGGCCCACCTGTCAAGTTGTTTTGCCTGCATAAGGTAAAGTCATCCTTGATGGAGGATCGCAGGAATTGTGGGAAAGAGGGGTCCTTTCATTGGATTGGCTGGCCCAGCACTGTTTCAGCCGTGGAATGGCCAAATGGGGGAGGCCGCTTGATGGATGAGGTCTCCAGGACTATATATCCAAATCTTATTCTGTGATATCATCTACTGTTAAATTTTGCTCCGTACTTCTAAAATTTTTATTTTTATACTGTATTGAGGATTTGTTCTATTCTGTGTATTGTATTTGTGGTGCCCGGATGGGGGTGGTACCCACCCGGGATGCACAGGAAGACAGGAGGAGGGCTTATTCCTCCTCCAGACCTTGAGGGGGCGACCGCCCTGGGGACCGCGGGTACAGAGCTGGGAAGCTCGACCCTGTAGGGGCCCGTGGTCACCGCCAGGGGGACCCCAATACCTGGAGGACCCTGGACCGCAGCACTTCCGCCACACCAGGAAGTGCTGGGGGGAAGAGGAGCAGGGACACCCGGAGTGCTTCCGGGGAGACAGCTGGCACTTCCGCCACACTGGGGCGTGTTGGTGGGAGATTGCCGGGAACACACCTGGAGCACATCCGGGTGCTTATTTAAAGGGGCCGCCTCCCTTCAGAGATGGACTTGAGTCGGGTGGAAGAGAGGACAAGGTTGCTGAAGGAGAGAAGGAGGCGGTCTGAAGAGACAGAGAAAGAAGGCATTGTGATAAGGCCTGGACTGTGGGGTATTGGGGCTTGTGAGTACTGATGGAGTATATAATGGAGACCCAAAATAAACGTGTGTGGGGTGATTTAAACGTGTCTGCCTGTCTGTGTCCGGGTCATATTCCACATATTGTATTGTATTGACCCCCTTCTTTTGACACCCACTGCACACCCAACCTACCTGGAAAGGGGTCTCTCTTTGAACTTCCTTTCCCAAGGTTTCTTCCATTTTTCCCTACAAGTTTTTTTTGGGAATTTTTCCTTGTCTTCTTAGAGAGTCAAGGCTGGGGGGCTGTCAAGAGGCAGGGCCAGTTAAAGCCCATTGCGGCACTTCTTGTGTGATTTTGGGCTATACAAAAATAAATTGTATTGTATTGTATTCATACCTTTGGGTGCAGCTTCTCATAATCCTTTATTCTACTAAATGGGTTACGAGAATTGAGAAATAGATGTTTTAAATGTCTTATTTAATGTCCCTTTAAGAACAGATATCTAATATTTCATTAATTCAGCACAGTACCTTAAAATAATTTTCTCAGGAATCTACCCCAGATAGAATCTCCGAGCACACTCCTGCACATGTTCAAATTCATTGACACTAAACCAATTTAAAGACACCTAGTATGAGATGAAGACTACAGTGCCATAAATAAAACTGAAAAGCTGGGTAAAGAACATGCAAAGTCCAGTGGCTAGCCTTGCCATTGAATACAGCTCTCCAAAGCTGTAATTCAGGATTTCCAATCACTGTACCACTGTTCTAGGCTAGTTTAAAGATGCTGATAATGTTTTATTATATTCACTGGAGTTTGTTTCGTGATGCCCAGAATCAAACATTACCTTAGATTGTGATAAAGGTTACTTCAGAAAAATAGTTCTATTCCTGTGGAATGTTGTTTGATTCTTAACCCCATACAAAGCTTTTTACTGTATTTTGTATATTTGGAGCATGGAGTATATATGTCTACTAAAATGAAGTAATAACTACGGGCTAAAATGGATTGCATATTTTAGAGGGATGGAAATTCACTTGGAGACTGTGTAATTCCTGAGGTTCAAATTCTCTTAGATCAGAGAGAGGCTGTTTTAGCTGCCTGAAAAGAGTGTAGAAAGAAACAGATAAAGCTCTGTTGTTGCACACAAATGCATTATGGATAAAGCCAGTCTCTGCTGGTGGGATAAGGCAATAAGATTTAAGCTCTATAGTCACTTATTCAGAAGCCGCTGATCTTATGCCTGAAGACTGTGAGGGGTTTGGGGGGGGGGGGTTGGGATTTTAGTGCTCCGTCCCCACGTGCCACATCATATTAAAATCCCATCACTATGATAAAAAGTGCCCCAAGACGCTCTAAATGTAAACATGCTGCAATTTTCCTAATTATGTTAATTATATTATGCTCTGGTCTTAATACAAGCATTTTAAAAGTACTTTCTATAAATGCTACATATATTGTGGCACAAAAAACTATATTCATTTCAAGTGGCTTGGCATGTCTGTTTCTTCGCACATGTACAAGATAAACCAGTTTAATTAAAAGTGTAATCCTAAGCTTTTGCCAAGTTTATGGTTTCAAATAGTTGAAGATTTTTCATGCACTAGCTAGTCATTCAAGCAATTCAGTCAAAATACAGAGAACAAATTGCATTCATCTTCTTTGGTATATACGGTACATCAAAATGTTATGATTTTTTATTATTTCCAGGATTAGTAGTACAACAATGTTTTATTAATTTATTTGTTGTTGTTCATTGCACTTTATACAATTAGCACCACAGGATAGAAAAACAAATTATGTAAGCCAGAGTCAATGAAGGGTCTTGTCCTTTTGTGCTTAAATGGGGTGAAAATGTCCTAATTGTATGTAATGCATACTGTAAGGTACAGTAAGCCATTAATGAGTATTACTTTGCTGACACAACAAGAAACAATATAAGCACAGTGATGGAGGAAATAATTGTAATCAATCAAACAGTTTTTATTTTATGTAGCACAATTTTCAGCATGCTTGACAAAGCTTACAAGAAGTGAGAGCCCAAAACAACAGATTTAGCACACATATCTTGTCTTTTTTGAATTATTGAAGTAAGGGAGTGGTTTTCATTAATAATAAGCGAGTCTGTTTAGAAAGGTTTAATGAGACATCAAAGAGAGCCCAAACAGAATGTACACACAGGGATTTTTCCAATGTCCTGGTGGCTTATCTGCTAAGGTCAATAAATACCACAAACTTATGTATATCACATAACTATTTATTTAAGAAAATGAAGAGTGTGCCTCAATACTTGAGTGGCACAGGACAGAAACAAAAGAGCAACAATAGAATTCCTTAAACAAACCAAAGGTAAACAGGAACGTACAGTTCCTAAGAAACAACTCTTGAACAAAGAGGGCCAATGGCAATGCCATAATAGAGACATCTAAGTGTTATGATTTTGGGGTTTTTGGACATACAAAAGTAATATTTTGCTTTTTACTTTGGATTATGAGAACATGTGATTGTTAAATTAATGTTGTTTTTTGTGCTATCATTTTGAATGTCATTTTGGATTGTGGTTTTGTGTTCTATGTTTGTAGCTCTTCCCTACCTCCTGATTGCAGATTGATTCAGTGGGTTTGGTACTGTTATGTTGCACATGTTGCTGGGCTATTCTATCACCTTCATAAATGAGATGTTTATAGAGAGTTCAGACATATCTCAAGGACAGTTCATGCAACTTCAACCTGACATAGAGGGTTGAGAAGAAGAATTTGGCTATGATTTTGATACGTTCCTTTTCCCTGTGAAGATTTTTTAGGAAAATACCATGCAGTGGAGCCATACCATCCAGAAAATTACAATAATTCTGCAGTACAAGTTATAAGATGTGCTGCATGGCAGGAGGTAAGAGGTTGCATCTAGTGTAGGCTTTTCAGTTGCTGTACACTGCCTTTCAGGCTCAGTTTTGTTATAACCAAGATGTTGTCTGGTTAATATTAAAGGCAGAAGAAAATGTATTAGACTAGGTGATGATGGCTCAAGTAAAGGCTTAAATGAAAAAATAAATGTACAAGCATTGGTTATATCAAGAGGTAAATAATAAATCAAAGTGAGAGAACCTAACCATAAATAAATATTCCTTTCCCTTAACACATTAACACTAGAATTACCAGAACCTACGAAAAAACTTGTAATTCCGGCCCACCTTAAATCCCTTCGTACCTCTCCGTCATCATCTTTTGTCTTCTAAATGTGTCGATAAGCCCAAGCAGCAAGCAGCCTGCTATACCACCCACCCACCACCTCAGAATGGGCAATAAGTTGTCCCAGTTCTTGCCTTGATTGATTATCTGGGAGTGAGCTACCCAGAGTTGTAAGGAGAAATAATTTGATGTGTGTTTTGTGTCTACAACAATCTATGTATATTATCATCCCCAGAAAAGTTTTTTTTTATTTAGAGCATGGATGCACCATCTTAAATAGCATGATTTGATATGACCTGTGTCACATGCTTACCAATGACTACAGTGATCCCTCCTCGATCGCGGAGGTTGCGTTCCAGAACCCCCCGCGAAAGGTGAAAATCCACGACGTAAAAAACCATACGTTCATATGGTAATTTTATATATATTTTAAGCCCTTATAAACTCTCCCACACTCTTATAAACATTTCCAGCACAGTTATACAGCATAAACCCTTTGTATTCTCTTAGAAATTAGGTAAGATTTGTTGAAATTATGTATGTAAACGCACTGTTTATATACAGTAAAACCTAAAATTATTTTAAAGATATCGAGCGTCTCCGATATCACATATGTTACAGCCATTACGATAGACAGGCCACCAGCAATAAATTCGTACAATGCAAGAAAAATTGTATACAGTACAGTAAAATGTGTGTACAGTGACACTAAACGTACGTACATGTACTAAGTACTGTACATAGAAAATTACTCACCAACAATGACAAGACGACTTGTCTGATAACGATGAGTTTAATTTTACTGCACAACAAAGGAGAGCATTATAGCTCTTCTAAAGGAGCCTCTTCATGCGACTGTGTAGCACCGCAGTTGTTCTTCTTCCGGCAGTCTTCAATCCAAATCCCTAAAGCAGATTCCATCTGGACTACCGCCTTATTATGTCCACTTACAACTCATTTTGCGCCCTGGTTAAAGGACAGTGTGGCCGGAGATCTTATATGCTTTTCCTCCTTTTTAAATAAAAAGAATCGTGGACTCATTGATACCGTAATGGCATCCTATAGCGGTGTAGCCGTTCCCTTCCTTCAACATATCAAAAACGTTTACCTTTTTGGCAATTGTTAGCATCTTCATTGGCGCTTGGGCATGGCCCCTGAAGCAGTAGCAGGAGCAGATCGATTTGGAGCCATAATGAAGGGCTTGACTATGCACAAAGATAAATACAAAAGAGCACAAAAGTTAACTCTTTACACAGCAAAACACGTTGATGCTGAATGAGCGAGACGAGACTTCCTGGTTAACGCAGTGGAATCGAATTTGGGGCTCCGTCGCTGAGCCAATCAGCACACAGGAACTTAACTGCGTGCTCTGATTGGGTAGCTTCTCAGCATCCCTTGTATGAAATCAACTAGGCAAACCAACTGAGGAAGCATGTATCAGAAGTAAAAAGACCCATTGTCCGCAGAAACCCGTGGAGCAGCGAAAAATCCGAGTTATATATTTAGATATGCTTACATATAAAATCCGCAATAGAGTGAAGGCACGAAAGTCGAAGCGCGATATAGTGAGGAATTACTGTATAGCAACTGGATCCATGAGAATAATCCAAAAAATAGAGAATAATATTAAAAGAAAATTTAAGCATAATCATTGTATGGATAATAATAATACAGCCATCCCATTTTATCCAACTTTAATCTGGTTTTTCACTATAATGGCTCTTGCATTTTTATACTACAAATTTGGTGACTTAAAAAAATAATAGTTGCTTAAGAAAATAAACTGGGGATTGATGTAAATATTTTAATAAATATATAATTACTAAAGAAAGTGTATTACTTATTTTACATAGCATCTGGTCGTGCTGTGCCCAACTGGCACTTTTTGCCATTGCTTATACTCACCCCTCACTCTAAATTTCTGGCACATTGGCAGGCACCATTTAAAGAATGGAAGGGTCAATTATATGGTATAACAACCCAACAGAAGCACCACTGAGTGTGTCCAGCACGAAAATCTATTTCAGCTTTGGCAAGAACAGAATAAGACCCTCGACTGCCTATATCAGTCTCCCGCTTTATATATAAGTTTAATAATCAAAATTTCGGAGACTGCAATTCCTACATTCCTATCAGTAAAATATAGCAGATGCTAACCCAGGGCTGAACCCCCAATTTCTCACAATATTGTCATTGACCCTGGGTTTATAGTTGTTTCACAAATTTTCCTGCACTAAATATTTTTTTTGGTTTCAGGGTTATTTGACATTTTGGAAGGTTTTGGACTTCATGATTATTTTTCTAAGTTATTGTCCATGAACAAATGTTTGAAATTGTTATAATTTTTTTGTTTTACCACAGTGCCATTTTGTTTATTCATGGGCACTGCCAGTTTGTAATCTTATTGACACAATGAGATGTGAGGTTGTTGTGGCATGATTCAGGAAGCTTTAAAAGTCAGCGCCACAGGCTCACTGGCATCCAAGATTATTGATTATTAAATATAAATGTACAAATTACAGTTTAAGAATTATAGCAAGCATTATTTGACTATGAATTTGCCAGACACTTTGGTTTTGGTGTCTGATTTGTGATCTGCTGGTTTTGACTTTTCTTTCCTTTAAGGTTTATGATATATTTTGTGCTTCACTTGTGCCAGCATCATTTTTGCAGCAGGAATGCCTGGAATTAAAAAAATCTGAATTAGTTTTTTTATTATATAACTGTACTGCTAACACTCTGGTATAGCATTTAACTTTTTTTCTGCCCTTTTTATCCCTGGCAGAACAATAGTGAGAGAATTCCCTTATTATCTCCTTTGGTAAAATGAGCGGAAGTTAAGTGGGAAATTCAAAGAGTCTCAAGTTAAGGGTTTCTGAGGAAAGATTTGGCCTGTGGTCTCATCCAGTTATATATGTGCCAAAACTTGATGGATTGTGGCGTTTTTGAAATGATTTCTATCAGCTCATCCAAAACTTGATGGATTGTGGCGTTTTTGAAATGATTTCTATCAGCTCATCCAAGTCACTCATGTCAATGCCCAACCTCTATGAAAAGTTGATGATCTTTTTGAAATGCTTGGCAAATAACATTTCCTAAGCACTATAGACATGATCAAAGGGTCCTGGCAAAGAGATAGATAGACAGACAGACAGATAGATAGAACTCTATTTGTCCCTGGAGGGAAATTTGGCTTTTTACAGGAGATTTTTAAATAGATAAACACTTAAATAGGTAGATAAGTAATTAAATTAATTAATATACACACACACTTTGGTCGGAACAAATACTGGAATGACTACAAAGTAAGAAACTTCAAAAGAAAGAAAAGTTCTGCCTTGACTGTCACAGTCCCAGTGAGGCATTATGCAGACATATTGCTGCTGGTATAAAGGAGCCCCAGTATAATTTTTTCACACATTTCTGCTGAATAATTTGTTGGCTGAAGTCCTCAGTGTTAGTGTGTCAGAGAGAGGATGTGCAGCATTGTTCACAATGGCACTCAGTTTTGTTTTGATTCTCTCCTTTGATATGACCTCCACAGGGTCCAGAGTGTTTCCTATAACTGAGCTTGCACTTTTAATTAGCTTGTTGATTTGATGGGCCTTTCTTGAAGTGATGTTACCAGCCCAGACCACCACAGCCTTTTGCCATCACAGAGTTGTAGAAGATGTGAAGGATGTGACTTCTCACATTAAAGTCTCCTAAGGAAAAATAGCCTGTGCTGCACTCTTATATACTGTACTGTTGACTACTACAGCCAAGTAAAAAAAAAAACTTTCAGAACCTGCAGTGGACATTCTTTTTGGACCACATGCATCCATAACTTGTGCAATGCTTTAAAAGCCAACATCATGTGTCTTGTAGCATTGAGGATTCCTCTCAAAGTCTTTTGTGCATTGAAATCAATAGAATCTTTGGTATTTCAATCATTACTACATTTGGGCTACCATATATACTCATGTATAAGTTTGGTCTTGAAACCCGAAAAATCGATCATAAAATCAGACTCCGACTCATACGCCCATTCAAAAATGTAACACTTAAATTTTTTTTACATCTTCTTGCCTCTTCCAATCTCGCATTAGTTTTTCAGACGCATTGAATTTTGTTACAGCAGTGCAGTTACCAATTTCTTTCGCTAGTTCAATGACGTTTAATTTAAAACCAGCTTCACATTTTCTTCTGATTGAATGCTTCATCATAGATAAGGGATGCTCTTACAATAAAGGTGTTTGAGGGTGTGAGATACAAACAACACAAATCAGTGCAAACATTGCTTCGGAATAGTTTGGGTATTACCGTGTGGTCACATAGGCACGATAGATAGAGAGAGAGAAAGAGAGACAGAGACAGAGAGAAAGAGGTTAGGAGCCCCCGCTGATACAGCGCATTGCCACACCCACATAGAAAAAAAAGGCAGTGTGCTCCATGGTTACTCTCTCAGGTGGGTGTTAGCATATCATAATTTCTTGGACCAATAGCATGAGTTTTCTGCATTCGACTTATATGACCGACATTATAAAATACCAGAAATTAAATGGTAAATCAAGTCCGTACTTATCCCCGGGAGAGCTGATCCACAAGTATATGTGGTACTTGATTTCCCGGTTACAAATTTTACAAGATTTTAAGTACACTCTCATCTTCTGGTTCTCATATATGCCCTTGTACTTTGCCATTGTCTTTGTACTTGTGGCAGTAAAGATATTAAATGCAGTGTTATAAAATAATAGAGAGCAGGTATGCCATCTCAGAGATATGCCCAAGTGTTCTTCAAGTAGACACCACAATTGGAGGGCAAAAGAAACAATGAATCCAAGCACAATGCAAAGTATGTCTATCTTATGGTAGAGAATAGGGTAGATTGGAAAGAGTGTAGAGGACAGCACAATTAATTTTTGTTGTAAGTTATGTTGGAGTGAATGCTGCATGGTACAATTCAAAATTTGGAAGAGAGACTCCTATTTTAACAACATTTTGTTTATCCTAAAATTTAAATTTATTGAAGAATAATTATGCTTAGTACTGTATTTCTGCACAGTCACTTTACTTTTTAAATTTGTTACCATAATTTAAATTAACAGATGTTGGCATCTCAGTTATTTTCACCATGTACTCCATTTTATACCTTCTGCCTCTTCTGTGTTTGATGCTTCAGCACTGCTTTCTCTAGATGTTGAGGAGGCATTTGATATAATGGATTGTGTGTTCTCTGGTCTGGTTGCCTTGGAAGTAACCTGGATGCTTCCCTGTGGAGGTTTTACAGGATTGACCAGCTGGGAAGAGACCCCAGGGAAGACCCAGGGCTTGCTGGGAGATTATATCTCCCAGATGACCTGAGAATGCCTTGGGATCCCACCGAATGAGTTGGTGAGTGTGGCTTAAGAAGAGGACGTATGGGCTGCATTGCTAAGACTGTTGTCCCCATGATCCAGTTTTGGATAAGAGGTAGAAAATGAATGAATGAACTGTGATTCCTGTTACAAGTCCTAGTGCTTTGCAGGAAACATGGCTGTACTATGTCAATTGAACAGTGGATGAGAAATCAGTGTAAGTTAGGTGGTCAACAGAAGGAGATCAAGGGATGGTTAGGAAAAAAGCCTCCTGTAGAAGGATCAGTTTGAAAAAAAATGGGGAAAATTTGTTTAATGGCTTGTTTGAGATACAGTATGTTGAAGTCCTCTGAAATGAGAGGACTATCAGGACGTGGGCTTCATAACTGGGTTTGCTTATCAAGTGGTTTCTCTGTGCTCATAACTGGGTGCTGTTGCCCATGCACTCCTTCTCTATTCCTTGCTGGTGTGTCACCTGTGTATAGTTTGCCCACTTTTCCAGTGTTCATGTGGATCTTCTTCTAATCCAAAGACAGCCATTTAGGTTGACAGACAAATCTAACTAGAGTTGTTCTTGGAGGGAGCATGAGTACTAGAAAATGGGATTTACAGAATTAATAGATAGTAAATAAGTACCAATGAGAGTCTTAAACAATGAGCTATTTTATTTTACCTACCAGTTTCATCACTGCCACACAATAAAGACAAATAAGATAAGCTTAGTCCGTTAACAATTCGAGGAAGTGTATTCCAAATTTTTCACCCGAAATGAATTTTGAACATTTAGCTCTCAAGTTTAGTTAAGTCCACTCTACAATAAGGGAGAAGCAAAGGGATGAATACCTGGACTTGGAAAAGCTGTGATTGTTCATACATTTTGTAAATTTGTGCTACTTTGAGAGGCTAGGAAAAAAGGCTACTTATAGTCTTGAACAAAGAATATGTACTTATGGACATACAGTAATTTTCTGTGGTCCTTAAACATTCTATAAAATAGTCTATAAAACAGTTAATCACATAGTAGAGGACACAAATTGAAATTTTCAATGAATCTGAAATAAGGTACTATGTCATTCAGCGAAATCATATACTCTGACCCTTATAAATGTTTAGTTGAAATTTTAAAACAGGGCAGCTTATTAAAGGGCTGATTAATTCAAAGGTCTGCTGTTTTTTGTTAATTTTCTTATGATCATATTACAGTAGAGAATTTTGAGGCCTAACAGCCCTATTAAAATATACATGACTATAAATAAAAATGGTGGCCTGCAAAAACGTACGTAAGGTACATTCTCCTGCAAAATTTTAATATAAAATGAATATACAATGCCTATAAGAAGTAGTCATTTCCTGTAAGCATCTCTCATTTGATTATTATAAAACATTGAATCACAGTGGATTTAATTTGGCTTTTTTGACATTGATCAAGAGAGAATGACTCTTTAATGTCAAAGTGAAAATAGATCTGTGCAAAGTGCTCTAAATTAATTACACAGGTGGCACAGTGGTAGCACTGCTGCTTTGCAGTAAGGAGACGGAAGAGTGTGGAAGAGTGTGGGTATGCTTCCCGGTTCCTCTCTGTGTGGATAGCGCTTTGAGTACTGAGAAAAGCGCTATATAAATGTAATGACTTCTTATTATTATAACATGGAATAACTGAAAACGTCCAACCTCCTTGGAAGTTTTCACATTTTATTGTTATACTAAATAGAATCACGGTGGAGTTAAGTTTGTGTTTTTGACAGTGATTAACAGTAAAAAAAGACACTTGAATGGTGAAAACAGATATCTGTGTAGTGGTTTAAATTAATTACAAATGTAAAATACAAAATGAACGATTGCATAAGTATTCTCCCTCTTTAATATGACCCAGCTGAATCATCACTGGTGCAGGAAATTGGTAGAAGTCACATGACTAATACAGTGGAGATCACCTGTCTGTTGTCAAGGGGTTTAAACTGACTGCAGTATAAATGCTCTTGTATCTGGAAGGTCCAGCTTGTGGTGAGTCAGTATGACAGCCCAACCTACACAATGGAGACAAAAGAACAATCCAAGCAACTCAGTGAAAAGGTCATAGAAAAGCATGAGTTGGGATGGATCCAAGAAATGATCTCAGTCACTGAATATCCCTTGGAGTCCACTTTAATCAATCATTAAGAAATGCAAAGAGTATGGCACAGCTGAAGATCTACGCAGAGCAGAATGATTGTGCAAGAAGATTAGTGAGGGAAGCCACCAAAAGATCAATGGTAAAGCTACAGTACGAAAAGTGGAGCATCTGTGCAGACAAAAGCTGTAACCTGGGTGCTTCCCTAGTTGCAGCTTTATTAGTGAACGACAAAGAGAAAGCCACTGTTAAAACATGCACGACATCCTGGCTACAGTTTGCCAGAAGGCACATGGGAGACAATGACGTCATGTGGAAGTCTGGTCTGATGAGACCAGAATTGAGGTTTTTAGCTTCCTGTTATGAGATTTCCCAAGCATAAAGTCCTAAAATATCCCAAAATGTCCAATAAAGGGAGAAACTGTCAAGCCAGGCTAGTAACGAGGGCAAAAACAGATGGTATTCATAAATAAAGAACTTTATTTATACAAAAATGCTCTGTAGAATAAAAATAAGGAATGAGGAACACAAAGCAAAAGGCACAGAAGGCAATGCCTACAAAATAGACAATCCCATAAGCAAATAAAGTCCCAATCCTAAATCCAAGAAGCAAATTCATGAAAACAGAGGACAGGTTAAAAAAATACAGTAAATCAGAAAAAAAATCAAGAATACAAAAATTTACAATAAAAAACTCACCAACTCCCAAGCACATTCAAATGAACTGTAGGGGACTGTGGGTTTACAGGGCTGACGGCAGTTCCTTACAGTGATGGGCAGGTGGACTTATCTCTTGTGGACCCACAAAACACAAGGTACATATACAAATAGGAAATAAATGGTCAATAATATTATACAAACACAAAAGACTCAAAAATGAACAAAACAGGCATTAAACAGGAGCGTGAACCCCTGCTAGGTGAGGAAAACTCTGGCAGAAGCTTAACACCATGTTTTATGTAAGACAAACACTGCACATTATCAAAATCCCACAATCTTTACCATGAAAAATAATGGTGGCAGAATTGTGCTATGGGGAAGCATCCCTGCAATAGGTTCTGGGAGACTTGTGAGGGCAAAATGTAAAGTGAATACAACTAAATTTAGGGAAATCCTGGAGGAATACCTGATGCAGTCTGCTAGAAACCCGCACCTTGAGAAAAGATTTGTTGTTCAGCGCGAAAATAACCCTATTGCATAATGCTAAAGCTACAAAAGAATGGCTTGAAAACAATAATGTGAATGTTCTGGAGTAGCCAAGTCCAGGTCTTAATCCAAAATCTGCGTCTAGATTTGAAACAAACTGTACACTCATGATCCCAATGCAACCTGACCAAGCTTGAGGAGTTTTGCAAACATGAAAGGAGTAAAATGTCTGTGTCCAGATGTGCAAAGCTAATAGTGAGAGACCTGTGCACACAAAATCAAGGTGCATCTACTAAATACCGAATACTTATGCAATCAGTTACTTTGTATTTTATATTTGTAATTAATTTAGACCAGTTTACAGAGATCTGTTTTCACTTTTAGTTTAACAAGTCTTTTTCTGTTGATCAGTGTCAAAAAAGCCTAATTAAATCCACTGTGATTCAAAATTGTATAACAGTAAAATGTAAAAACTTACTTTTTATAGGCAGTGTAATCTGCTGCAACAAGGTGTTGTACTATAATTGTACATTTAAGTTACAGCCTGGAAACCTTTCTTTAAGCAAAGGGTTGTGAGAATCTGAAATAAACTACTGAGTCATGTAATTGAAATGGAAACTTAGAAGTAGTTTTAAATAATATGTGTAAGAGATATTGAGACAGCTCAGCTATAAATTAGCCAAAATAGCTTGTTGGACTTAATAGTCTTAATGGCAATAAAGGTAGTTCTATTAACATGTGGACAGACTTTTAAGTGAATGAGTGCATATCTGAGTATCATCCATCTAAGCCTCTTCTACTACTTGGGCACCTTGGTGGGTAATGAAACTAACAGCCAGAGAAAAGGGGTTTTTTTTGTGTCCTATGAGCTGAAATGCTTGTAGTAAGTAACAAAACTGTGTGAAGTCAACAATCTAAAATGTTTGTGTTTTAAATTACGCAGTGCTGCAAAGTAAATTCATTGGACAATCATTATTCAAAGTACAGTATTTTCAAAATAGGCCTTCACAACTTGTGAACATTGTTGAAAAAATCAGATGCTTTCGGAGTAATACAGCAAGTAAAGCAAGTGACAGCCATATAAGCGGGACAGCAATTTGCAAAGTGATTAATGCATATTTCTTTGTCAAATATTATTTTAAATACCATTAACATCAATCACAATATCTTGTCTTGTCAATCAAAAATCCTGTTATGGCTTACTGCTAGGTTCGCTCTTTTACTTTGTTTTCTTTATGGTTCATCTGGTTGTAAATCAACATGACGTGCTGTAATGCAGCACATACAGTATCTGTATCTCAGAATTAAGCGGTACAAATTCTGCAACACAACATTCCATACAAATAGATCAATTTTACAAAAATAGGATTGAAAACAAATCAACCCCCACCCCTGAGAAAGTGAGCATGGGCAGCAAAGTAAAACTTAAAGCTAGTAAAAATAAGTAAATAGATAAATTAATAAGTGAATAAAGATTAATGGAGAAGAAAAAGAAATGGGGAGAGAATTTGCTTCCTCAGTGCTTTAAAAGCTCATTCTAAAATGTTATTGATTAGATCCTGCCAGGCTTTGAAAAAATTGTGCACAGATCCTCTAAGTGAGAATTAGATTTTTTCCAATTTCAAATAATATATAACATCAGTTACCCACTGACTTAAAAGAGGAGAGTTAGGATTCTTCCAGTTTAGCAAGATAAGTTTATGTGCCAGTAGTGCAGTAAAGGCAATCACAGTTTGTTTGTCTCCACTTTAAGCCCATCTGGGAGTACACCAAACACAGCTGTTAATGGGTTAGGTGGGATTGTGACACCAAGACTGTCTGAAAAGCATTTAAAAATGTTGGTCCAGAATGATGTTAATTTGGTGCAGGCCCAAAACATGTGACCCAGGGAGGCTGGATCTTGATTACAGTGTTTGCAGGTTGGATCTTGCCCTAGAAACATTTTGGACAATTTTAAACGAGACAGATGTGCTCGATATATAATTTTGAGTTGAATAATTGTATGCTTTGCACATATGGAGCTCGAGTGAATTCTCTGCATTGCTGCCTTCCACTCCTTTTCTGAGATGTTGAGTGAGAGATCCTTTTCCCACTGTCCTCTTGGATCTTTGAAAGGGAGGGACTGTAAAATGGTTTTATATATTGCAGAAATGCTGTCTAAGTCCTTGAAACTGAGCAATATTTTTTCCAGCATAGAAGGAGGTGGGAGGTGAGGAAAATTGGGCAGGTTCTGTTTAACAAAGTTTCTAATTTGAAGGTAGTGAAAGAAATGCGTTGCTAGAAAGTTACATTTAGAATGTAATTGTTCATAGGATGCAAAGTTATTGTATATGTACAGATCTCTAAGTGATTTAATCCCAAATGTTTTCCAGACATTAAAAACTGCATATGTTTGCTAGGGTTGAAAAAGGTGGTTCTCCTGCAGAGGTGCCACTGATAAAAGATTCTCTATCTTAAAATGCTTCCTACAGTACATTGGTTCCATATTCTGAGTGAGTGAAGCACAATTGGGTTGTTAGTATATTGGCGATAACTTGCATTTATTGGGGCACAAAGCAAGGAATGTAATGAAGTACTGCAGGATTTTATTTCTGTTGCGGGCCAAGCCTGTACAGTGGAACCTCGGTTCATGAACGTCTCTGTACACGTACAACTCGGTTTACAACCTAAAAGTTCTTCAAACTTTTGCCTCGGTTCACAACCACACACTCGGAATACGAACAAGCCAGTTTCCCTTTCGGTTTGTGCGCGCCGATGATTTCCGCACGTGTTGCATTGTTCTCGGTCAGACGTGCGTGTGTGCATGCTTTCGCTGTGAAGTCTTTGTGCTCTATTTCATTTCCCTTCCGGTTCGTACGTGCCGATTACTGTATTTAAGAACATGTTCAGCCTCTCCCTGTTCATTGTTCTCAGTCAGACGTGCGTGCTTTACCTGTTAACTCTTTGTGCTCTACAGTATTTTGTGTGCTTTTGCAGTTAACCATGGCTTCTAAGCAAGTAAAGAGTGGTGAGAAGAAAGTGTTGCAATGTTACTTTTCTCTTTTTTCAAATGTTCATTTTTTTCCCTGTGCTTAAAACTCATTTAAAAAAAAAAGTGTTTATACAGCGATCGGATTGTAAGGCTATAGCGCGAACTGCTGCAATGTTACAGAGAGAGAGAGAGGGGGCTCGCGTGCTGCTGAGAGAGAGATGGAGAGAGAGGGCTTGCGTGCTGCTGAGCAGGGAGCCTGGGTGTTTGTGTCATTGTTGTTCAATGTTTTTACCTTAGATTACTATTACACTGTGCATTCTATGGTGTAATTAACTATATTTGTGCTTAAAAATCTTTAAAAAAATATATTTACATACAGTTCGTACGGTCTGGAATGGATTACTTGTATTTACATACAATCCTATGGGGGAAATTGCTTCGGTTCACGACCAAATCGGTTTACGACCAGAGGTTTGGAACGAATTATGGTCGTGAACCGAGGTTCCACTGTATATGTTCATCTATTTTTGTCCATCTCCAGGTTTTTATAGTTTGTATGTTTGCTGCCCAGTAATAAAATTGAAAGTTAGGTAGAGCCATCCCACCTTCTGCTTTTGAACTTTGTAGGGTCGCTCTTTGGATACGTGGATCTTTTGAATTCCAAATAAATGTGGTTATGGTTGAATCTATCCATCCATCCATTGTCTCCCGCTTATCCGAGGTCGGGTCGCGGGGGGCAGCAGCTTGAGCAGAGATGCCCAGACTTCCCTCTCCCCGGCCACTTCTTCTAGCTCTTCCGGGAGAATCCCAAGGCGTTCCCAGGCCAGTCGAGAGACATAGTCCCTCCAGCGTGTCCTGGGTCTTCCCCGGGGCCTCCTCCCGGTTGGACGTGCCCGGAACACCTCACCAGGGAGGCGTCCAGGAGGCATCCTGATCAGATGCCCGAGCCACCTCATCTGACTCCTCTCGATGCGGAGGAGCAGCGGCTCTACTCTGAGCCCCTCCCGGATGACTGAGCTTCTCACCCTATCTTTAAGGGAAAGCCCAGACACCCTGCGGAGGAAACTCATTTCAGCCACTTGTATTCGCGATCTCGTTCTTTCGGTCACTACCCATAGCTCATGACCATAGGTGAGGGTAGGAACATAGATCGACTGGTAAATTGAGAGCTTCGCCTTGCGGCTCAGCTCCTTTTTCACCACGACAGACCGATGCAATGCCCACATTACTGCGGATGCCGCACCGATCCGCCTGTCGATCTCACGCTCCATTCTTCCCTCACTCGTGAACAAGACCCCGAGATACTTGAACTCCTCCACTTGGGGCAGGATCTCGCTACCAACCCTGAGAGGGCACTCCACCCTTTTCCGGCTGAGGACCATGGTCTCGGATTTGGAGGTGCTGATTCTCATCCCAGCCGCTTCACACTCGGCTGCGAACCGATCCAGAGAGAGCTGAAGATCACGGCCTGATGAAGCAAACAGGACAACATCATCTGCAAAAAGCAGTGACCCAATCCTGAGCCCACCAAACTGGACCCCCTCAACACCCTGGCTGCGCCTAGAAATTCTGTCCATAAAAGATATGAACAGAATCGGTGACAAAGGGCAGCCCTGGCGGAGTCCAACTCTCACTGGAAACGGGTTCGACTTACTGCCGGCAATGCGGACCAAGCTCTGGCACCGATCGTACAGGGACTGAACAGCCCTTATCAGGGGGGTCGGTACCCCATACTCTCGGAGTACCCCCCACAGGATTCCCCAAGGGACACGGTCGAATGCCTTTTCTAAGTCCACAAAACACATGTAGACTGGTTGGGCAAACTCCCATGCACCCTCCAGGACCCTGCTAAGGGTATAGAGCTGTTGAATCTAATTTCTTAAAAAATGTATAATTGATGTATATTGGAATGTTTTGAAATAAGAAGAGAAGCTTAGGGAAGATATTCATCTTAACAATGTTAATTCTTCCTGCTAAAGTGAGATGAAGGGTTGACCATCTATGCAAGTCTTGCTTAATTTTTTCCATACAGATGGCGAAATTTTGTTGATAAAGAGCTTTATGTTTACTTGTGATGTTTACCCCTAGATATTTAAACTGATCTGCAATGATAAAAGGGAAGGTGTCCAATCTAATATTGTGTGCTTGAGAATTCACTGGAAAGAGCACACATTTATTCAAATTAATTCTGAGACCAGAAATCTTTTGAAATTCTGTTAGTGCTGTTAGGACTGCAGGCACAGTATTTTGTGGGTCTGATATATACAGTACCATATCATCTGCATATAGAGAAACCTTCTGTTCAAGTCCTTCTCTGATAATCCCCTTTATCTCATAAGCATTTCGACAACGAACTGCCAGTGGCTCAATGGCGATTGCAAAAAGTAGTGGTGACAAGGGGCATCCTTGTCTGGTACCACGTTCTAGTTTAATGTAGTCTGAATTAATGTTGTCAATACAAACTGAAGCTTCTGGATTGGTATACAGTAGTTTGATCCATGCACAAATGTTTGGACCAAACCCAAACTTCTCCAATGTAGTGAAAAGATAGTTCCATTCAATCATATCAAATGCTTTTTCTGCATCCATGGATAATATCATCTCTGGGATGTATGACTTTATGGGTGAATATATTACATTAAACAAGTGTGGAAGATTAGACGATAAGTGTCGGCTTTTAATACATCCACTTTGATCTTGTGATATTACCGAAGGCAGCACTTTCTCTGTCCTTCTAGTCAGGGCTCTGGAGAGTATCTTAATATCATTATTCAGAAGTGAAATTGGTCTTTTTGATGCATATTGTAATACGTTCTTATTTTGTTTAGGAAAGACTTGATTAATGCTTGGCAAAAAGTTTGAGGTAGAATTTTATTGTCTCTAGCTTCTGTGAATGTTGCTAATAAAAGGGGAGCTAGCTGAGTGGAGAACTTCTTATACAATTTGATAGGGTAGCCATCAGGGCCTGCTGCTTTCCCACTCTGAAGTGACTTTATAGCATCTAGTAATTCTGATAGTGCCACAGGTTTATCCAATTCCTCTGCACTAAGAGTATCTATTTGTGGTATCAGTAATGCATCCAGAAATGCATTAGATTGTGTCTTGTCTTCTTTAAACTCAGTAGAATATAAGAATTTATAGTAGTCTCTAAATGTGTGCATTATATTTTTATGGTCAGTGATTTTGTCTCTGTTTGTGTTGGTGATTGCTGGGATTGCATTGCGAATTTCTTGCTTGTGAATTTGTTGAGCTAAGAGCTTATTAGCTTTCTCTCCATGTTCATAGTAATGATGTCTTGATTTAAAAATGAGTTGTTCAGTTTCTTTAGTTGTCAAGAGGTTGAGTTCTGAATGCAGAGCCTGCCTTTTCCTACGAAGAGCCTCACTTGAACACCTGGCATCTTCTTGATCTATTCTAGTAATTTCGCTGGTTAGCTTTGATACCTTCTTGGTTTCCAATTTATTTCTGTGGGAAAGATATGAGATAATCTGTCCTCTTAAGAAGGCCTTCAGGGTTTCCCAGAGTATTCCTGCGGAGACCTCTGAGGATGTATTTGTCTCTAGAAAAAAACTGACTTGTTTTTATATAAATTCTGTACAATTCTCATCTACTAATAAAAGTGGGTTAAAACACCATCTGCGAGATGAGTATGTGGGGCATAATGATTTTAGTTCCAAGATCAGAGGGGAATGGTCGGAAATAACAATAGCGTCATACTTGCAGGATTTAATTGTAGGCAAGAAATGGTTATCTACAAAGAAATAATTTATTCTTGAGTGGCAGTGATGCACTGGTGAGTAGAAGGAATATGTTCTTGAGTTTGGGTTTAGAAATTTCCAGGGGTCTGATAAGTTGTGGTCAGTTACAAACTGTGTAATTGTCTTTGCAGTGTTAGATGTCATCACCCCTGTCACAGGAGACCTATCTAGGTCTGGATTTAAAACACTATTAAAGTCTCCAGCCATTATAATTTTATGAGTGTTTAGATTGGGAATGGATGCAAATACATTTTGGATGAAGTCCCTATCATCCACATTAGGTGCATAAAAATTTATCTAAATCACTTTACAATTAGAGAAATTACCCATGACAATCATGTATCTCTCCCTTCGGAATCAGATACAACATCTGATACTACACATGAGACTGTTCTATGGATAAGAATTCCCACACCTCTAGTTTTTTTTTGTAAAGCTGTAATGTAACATTTGGCCAGTCCAGTCTTTTTGCAGCCAGAACTGATCCTTGCTTAATAAGTGAGTCTCCTGTAAAAATACTATTTTAGTGTCGGGCCTTTAACATTCCAGCTCACAAAGTTAACTCTGCCCTCTTGGAGACATTGATTTTGAATTTTTGATGTCATTTTGTAGTCTTAACTGAAAGTGAGACCGCTTGGACCTTAATTTCCAATTTTCCCAGGGGTTATTGCCATGCAGTTTATTGTTACGTTGGTAATTATAATTATAAGGATTAAATAGAAACCTTTAGAAGATTTCTAATCGCACATGCATGACAATACACTTAACATCACATATAAGTGTTATTAAACGAATTGACAATAGATTTAATTTGGAATGGCCCAGGGAAGCGCATAAAATATGAAGATGAGAAAACAGGCAAAGAGGTCAAACCAAAAGACACCAGTGAGAAGCAGAAAAGCAAACAATGCTTTTTTTTTTTTAAGAGGATGTATCCGCAGGTTGGATAACAAAAGGAGTTCCCAGCTGTCCTTTTATCCTATCCCACTGATTAGCCATGGGTTACAACCCATGAAGCCACACAAGTGGTGCTAGGGACAGCTCTCAAATTGGCAGCGATAGAAGGATCTGAAAATAGTGGTGAAGATGTTAGAATTTGTAAAATTAACATCACACAAACCTGATCATGACAATGAGTAGACTAATATCAGTTTGGAAAAGTTTAATCCATTTTAAGCAAAAATACTAATAATTAAATATATCCTTATTTCAGAAATGGTAATGTCAGTTTCATGTTTTTGAAAGGATTAGGCAAATGAAGCATTTGAATAGAAATCAACTGTGTCTGAGAATAGGTTGCACAAAATTTCTTTCTTTCTTTCTTTCTTTCTTTCTTTCTTTCTTTCTTTCTTTCTTTCTTTCTTTCTTTCTTTCTTTCTTTCTTTCAAGGCTGTTATACTGACTTACAGATACATATAGCACAAGAAATGGCAGCTCTTTGCAATGGGGGGATTTATTCCTAAACTCCATGTAAGCAAAAATAAGGAATAAATATTGTTTAGCCCTAAGTGAAGAGTCAGGGTAAACAGATGGCACCAAACTACGGAATAACTGTGTGGGACTTGAGACAGGGTCTGTCTGACTGCGTGGACTCAATTGACTTTTGTCTTTCCAGTGACCTTATCCTGTGTCCATATATGATTAACTGTAGCTATTATAGATGTGTTGTGTTGAGTGATTGGTTACTGTAAATGGAGAGTATAACATAAATTTAAATTCCTTCAATTCTTGGGGTTCAAGCTTATTTTCATATATGCATTTTCTTTAATGGATGATGAAACATTAAAACACTTTGTATGAGAGAGCAAATCATGGATATTTATATTAATAGCTGGAATTTCATGTAGGCTCTTCAGAAGCCCTCGTAATGGAAAGGCCCTACAAAGGTGTCAAGATTGTTCATCCTACATCAGAGAAAAGCAAAACCACTGTACATTTTCTCTACTAGCTAAACCTTCCAAGTACTATACAGGTAAAATTCCGTTATAACGAATATCTTTACAATGAAATTTTCATTACAACGAAGTATTTTTATGGTCCCGACAGCTTCCCCATATGACACGAGTCTACAGAAATCTTGTTACTACGGAGTACATTCAGCAGATACTTTCATTACAACGAAGTGCACAAAAGACCTTGAAATGCCTGAATGAATCATCCACAGAGCAGTTAGTTCTGTGGCCGCAGCTCAGTTGTGCACAATGATCCCCAAACAGAAACATTCTAATTTGTTTTTCTTTCTTCAAACTTTCCTCGTAGGCCCTACTGTTTTTTTTTTTTTGCCCTTTTTGTTTCCTGTGTGTTTCTTTGATACCTTTTGCTTATTGCTCGTCAACATTTGAAAAACATCCATTGGAATTTAACTCATTGTCACCCTCCTATAGAAACGGCAGACACGAAAAAACGATAACAGTTCATATTAGAAAAAAAAAACTTTACATTTTTGCAGCTCTCAATTGCGGCAAAAAGAAAAAAGACGTTGCCAGTGAATTCGGAATTTCGCTATCGACGCTGTCAACTTTCTTGAAAGACAGAGCAAAAAAAGTAGAAAAATCTCGGGTTGCAAACGTATGTGAACTGCTGCATTTGAAAACGTTGAAAAAGCTGTTTTTATGTGGTTCAGTGATTCACGTTCAAGAAACATTCCTATTAATGCAGCACTCAATCAAGAAAATGTGAGGTTTGTAAACTCTCTTGGGACCTCCCCCAACTGGACAGCAAGCCGAAGAGCGTCCCGAAGTGCGATCTCCAAGTCTGTACGGGGCAATAGCAGATATGCTGTGTCTCTCCGCCAAAGTAAACAGTGTCATGCTTGGGTCACAGATTTGCACAGAAACACAGAAGACTGTAGAGACAAGAACTTTATTCAAACACTGCAAACAAACATGTCTCTTTTTCAAAAGTTTAAACGTGCTCCTTGACAAGACGGTGATCACAAATCCGTCTCACAATTAAAAGAATGCAAACATATCTTCTTCTTCAAAAGAGTGTTCGTCAGGAGCAGGGAAGGACAGAGACAGAGAAAGGCAAACAAACAATCAGCAACTGATGGGTGCTTTTGGACTTTTAAGTCTGCGAAGTACTGCACGGATCACGCAATAGATCAGCTGCAAGTAAGCCCAACAGCACGGGAGCAATGTGAAGGTAGTCTTTCAGCGTCTTTTTTTTTTAACCTGTAGGGGTGCGATCAGCCCCCCAGCTCACAACAGAAAAGATCTCGAGGGGTGATGTAAGGTTAGGAGCACGTAAATTGTAAATGCAGATACTGTAACAGGATTACTTGATCACTGACCTGGCCACGACTCTGCCTGACTGCTGTGTCTGTGTATAGCAGAGTGGAAGATCACGCTACAATAAATAACTGTGCCGTTCCTGTTTCAAGCTGAATAAAGCTGGTTTTGCTAAAGTACTGAGACTAAGCCTCGTGTTTTGGAGTGCAAGACAGGGACTTATAGCGTGACCCAGATCTTTTATGATTTGCTTCTGTGGCGCTTCATTGCAGCGCTGTGATCCTCCTATTGCCCTGCCCCAGCAACGGACAAACAATCTTCCACAGACTCAGCAATCTCGCTTCAGGACGCACTTCAGCATGTCGTTCCCGTTTGGGGGGGGGGGGGGGGCTCAAAAGAGTTCAGAAAAATAATGATTCAGCTCCTGATTGATAACTGTGCAGCCCACAACATGCTTCCACATTTAGATAATGTTCGCGTTGAATCCCTCCCACCCAATTGCACGGCAGCGCTTCAACCATTGGTTTTGGGCATCATTCGCACCCTGAAAGTGTATTATGGCAAGGAAATGCTGAGAAAAATTCTCGTCAGCATAACTTGTAGGCAGGAGGAGATTAAAATTAACATGAAAGAAGCTATTGAAATAATTGCAAACGCCTGGATACAAGTTAAAGAAAGCACTATAGTAACAAGTACAGAATCTCGTTACAACGAAATATTTTTAGGTCCCTGTGAGTTCATTGTAACGGAATTTTACCTGTATATCTCCTTTTTTCAGTGACCCAGGCTTAACTCCTAATACCTGCTCTGAGGTGTGAAGAACTTTTTGGAGATACAGTGGGAGACAATTAGGGAAAGTATTGAATAAATCAGCTGTCATCCTTAAAAAATATATTAGGATCTTTTTTGATAGGCACGTCTATCCAGATGGATCATGTTGTTAAAGGTCCACATATTCTTAGCTAGGTGAATCCTGTATAATTGAGAGATGCTGGATTTGAAAAATACATGCAATATTTGCAGACATGTCCTCTTCAGATGTGAGTCTTAGTAAGACTAACTTCAAGATGGTGGCAGAACTGGTTTGCAGGAAGTTGATGTGGCGAAGGTGGGCTGAAGAGACCAAAAAATGGAAGTGATAGGTGGATTCTCCATCAATCATTTGTTCTGTAGAGGGAGGATGAGAAAAGGCATTAAGTGACAGCTCCATCCAATGGCTTGGAGTGTAAATACCAATAAATGAGCCCTGAAGATTTCCTCCTTGTGTGTGTGTGTGTGTGTGTGGCGGAAACCCCATGAAATAGGGCTCCTGAGTCCCTGCAGCACCCCATAGCAGCACTTACAGAACCCAACAGGGCTGAGCTGAAGATCTCCATGTCCCATACTGCCCTTTGGGAATCTGAGGCATTGCTGCAATGCAGTGGGGGCTGCCAACTAGTGCTTTGGGGGAGATAATGCCCTGTACACACATTCTCCCGTCGTCTTTCCATCACATGGATGTCCCAGCCTGGTACGGCTGCCGGCTGTCCCTTACTATACCTATATATATATATATATATATAAAATATATAAAAGGTGCATTTGCATATAAAGAATATAAAAAGAAAAAAAAAAAAGTACAAAAATTACCAAGTGAAAAATCAGAACTAGAATTATAAATCAGAAAGTTTCAAGGAACTTTTAATGGGGACAGTTCAGCTTAACAAAGACATCAATAATTTAATAATAAAGTTTAAGATCACATAAATCATTGACCTTTATTAACAATATATAAAATTCTAAGAAGGTTAGCTAGGTATATCATCATGATCATCTTTTGTCACTCCACTAGAGTGATTTAATCTCTCCAGCATGCCCTGGGTCTTCTCCTTTTGGGCCATGCCTTTTATACCCATCTGGGAGACTCAAGGGGGCATGCTATCTACATTTTCAAAGCACCTTAACTGGCTTTCTTCAATCAGGAGAACTGGCAGTTCTTTTTCAATGTCCTTCTGTTTTACTGGGCTATCATAGAGTAAACCAGGTTACCCTACCAGGAGCCTCATTTTAACTGCTTGTACTACTGCTTGTACTTGTGCTAAGTCACTCTTTTAGTCACTACACAACGCTCGTGACTGTAGGTGATGGTAGGGATGTAGAGTGACTGGTAAATGGAAAACCAATTTATTAGTCAATCCCACAATCACCATTTTTCCTTTACTCATGAACAAGATCCTAAGGTACTTGAACTTGTCTGTTTGGCGCAGCTGCTCACTGCTTACCTGAAGAAAACAAGCCACTCCTTTCTAGGATAGGAGCATGACCTCAGATTTGGAGGTGCTGATTCTCATCTTAGCTGCATCCCACTCACCAATGAACCATTTCAGTGTTTACTGGAGATTACATGGTGAAGAAGCCAAGATACCAGCATCATCTGCAAGCAGCGCAAATAAAATCCTTAGCCACACCTTGATGTTCATTAAATACTCATGAATAGGAGAGAAGGCATTGGGTGGGCTCTACTTAACACCAAGTATGCAAACACAACTTTAGGTCCACAAATACAGAATGGCATTCAGCAGCAGTCCCAGAAGACCATTCTCATAAAGCAGCTCCCAGAATAGGCATAAGAACTTGTGCAACTAGCTGTTTTGAAGCAGTGGGCAAAATTTGTTTTTGGGCCCCCATTTTGCATGCATTTTATAAATGAAAATATTTAAGGTACTCAAAAACTGTATATACAGACATGACTGCTGACTCATCATAAACATTGGGAGGAGTGAAAAATGATAAGCTACAACATAGACAAAACAAGAATTCAACATCAACAAAAAAATACTAAAAATAAATGTAAAGAACATGGCAACAAGACTGCAACTGTAAGCTTTTGACAGCATAGCTAAAGGTTTATGTAATTCAAAGTATAAGCATCTCTCAAATGACTTACAGTAAAATTTATATTAAAACTACAGAAAATAATCATCCTATGTTGTTCACCACTGTCTATGACTTGATAGGTTTCAATCCTCACTTTCGCTACTAGAACATTAGAAAGGGTCTCCATTATCCTTCGCTGAAAAAAAAACTTTCTAAAGTTGTGCGCTGATATGATGGTGATATTGCACTGTTTGCATATATTGACGAGGAAACAGTAAAAAAGAATAATAGGAAAATGTTTAAATATAATTATTACACTTCAATTTTAGTTGAATTTTGTGGTTATAATTTGAGAGGCAGTTTATTTCAGAGACCTTAATCCAATTTTCATCTTTATGGTTTATGGAGTTGCTTGATAAAATTATTGATATGCTGTCACCCTCACCTGAGGGTATCTTTTATGTTTGTGGGTAAACAGAGACCTATTGCCTCTATTTATTTGCCTGTTTAAAGATTTTTTTTTCACTTACATAACACAGATGCAATCTTTTTGGAGATATGCAAAATACCAAAAAAAGAAGAAAAAGAAGGTCTGTCAATTTAACCAAATTGCTACTTGTTTCCTGAAACATGGCATCCACAGTTTGTATTTTTCTGAGTTTAGCAGCCAGACGCTGTAATCTAATTTCTTTCTCAACAACCTGATATTGTCAAAATGCTATTTTGTATTAAACCCCTCCATATCTTGTTACTACCAGTTATGGCTCCACTCCTGTGTATTCAGGTTTCTATGTACAAATTTGACAATGACGATTCCACTCAAAGTACTTCTAAGCACTTGCAAGCTGAGAAATTAACAGATGTCCAGGACTGTAAATGATTTTAAGTCAGCATGTCAGTAATTTGCATATTGCTGATATTTTTGGTTGTCTATTAGGTCTCTTCTGCCTAATAAAGTAACTTAAGTTAATTTTGCAGATTCAGGTTACATATATTTACAGTTATATTGGATTTGAATCAGTTGCAAAAATATATTGACCAGTCAAACAAAAAAATTGGACACAAACCAAATAGAAGAACTGAATAACCTTTGTAAGTGAGGTGTAAATGTAGCCTTAATAGCCTGTAGCAACACATAGGCTCAAATGCAGCCAATATAATTTCAACTAATTATTACCATTGCAAGCATTACTCCAGGATTGTGGGGGAAGTTTCTCCTTTGCCCTGCCACAAACATGCCTATGTGTACTGATGTTCTTGGGGGCTTTTAGTGGTCGGGTCTCAGTATGCAGCACATACTCTGCATGTAACCTGTTTGCGCCCCAGTTATAACCTTTTCCACATTCACAAAGCACATGTAGACAGGACTAGTCGATTCCCATGACAGCTCAGATATGTAAGGTCAAAGAGTTCATCTACTGTTCTACACCCTGAATGTTATCTGCATTGTTTTCCTTACATCCAGAATTCAAGGAAAGCTGATGAATGTGATCCCTTTGAAATTAAAATACAGCATCTGTATCTTCTGTTAAAAATGAAAATCTAAATTTCCAGTTTGCTAGTCCTGAGGTATGATACATTCCTTCCATGCAACAATAGAGAGAGAGTTAGCCAAAACACTCCCAATATTTTGTGCATTGTTAGTTCTGGCTGGACCTCATTCCCCTGTTGCCTTGCCTGTCTGGAAATTTTTAGGCATTGCAGCCATAGAAAGACTGACCTGACCTTATCCAATGCCTTTGGCCCTGCTTCCTCCATAGATGGCATATCCCTTGGGTCTAGGAATTCCTGAAAGTCATCCTTTCACAAATGTTATCAACATTTGCAATCAATATTTCCCTAACCTTGTTTAGAATAGCCAACTTGGTGTCTACCCTTGCCCAAACCTGTTCAGGCCATCTAAAAGTCAATCTCCATGGTTTTGTCAAAAATCCACCTATACACAGACTTTAGCATCAGGCAGTGCTGTAGCTGTGGCCATTTTGCTATGCTGTAACTCTCAGTGAAATTTGGAGACACTCCTGTTAACATTACATAGAAATGCCCTATCCTTCATCTTAACAAAGACAAACTCTACATTGTATGATATGTTGCATCCCCACCACTTTTAGCATTCCAACAAGATGTGCATTCAAACTACTGCTGGTCTTATGAGAGAGCTACACAAAAACACAATTATACTGGGGTGCTCGTGAAGCTTGATGGTGCTGATGAGAGGCCTGAAGGCTGTATGCAGATGGAGTGAGGAAGTAGGCTATTTTCTCTTGAAATGAGGCGTGACCTCATGCAAATTGCCCCGTGGCGGATGTGATGCAGTATTTGTCTGGTTCATTGTCAAGCATTGCACATCAACATTTATTCTCTTCTCTTGTAGAAAAATATATCTTTCTTTTGTTAAAGGGAGCTGGAAAACGGCTGAGAGCAAAGTGATGATCTATTTCTCAACTCCATTTTATAGCTAATATTAAAGAAAGTTTTCTTTGTAGATGACCAAGGAAGAATGAGTCTTCAAATATAATGTTATTGTTTGATGCCATTAAATAAAAGTCCTTTTTTTCCCTGTTGAGTTGTATTTTAATTATTTATGTTGCAGCAGAGATCTCTGGAAGGACTGGAGCAGTGGTACGTAATCCTAAACAGAAGTCAAGCCATAAGATGCCTTGGTGAACTATGCACTAGCAGGGGCAAACTCTGATGGCCTTATCTGTGACATTGGGCCAGAACCAACATGGGACATTATACATGTGTACTGTACAGTATGGTTCCCTACTAAAAACCCAACAACAGGAGATAGTGGTAGATCTGTTGCTTTAAGTGGATTTTGGGATTTGAAACTACAGGGACACCTGGTGCTCTATATGGAGTTCTAGTCAAGTAGTCCAAGGGATTCAAAAGGCCAGTCCTTACCCTGGAAATAGTTAGACAAGTTAACCCTGAAGTGATCTCAGCCCAGAAGTAATGTGGGATGAACAGGAAGTTTCAGTAAATAAATATTGATAGTAGGTACCTTCTTTTATAAGTAGGCAGGAGAACTGTCAAGGATGTTGAATATAATTTTAAGATTATTAACCAAAAGAAGATGAAGAGGTGAGATGATTGAAGTGTTTAAAATTATGAAGGAAATTAGTACAGTGGATCAAGACTGTTATTTTAAAATGAGTTCATCAAGAACAAGGGGACACAGTTGGAAACTTGTTAAGGGTAAATTTCACACCTACTTTAGGAAGTTTTTTTTTTTTTTTTACACAGAGAACTATTGACACTTAGAATAAGCTACCAAGTTGTGTGGTAGACAGTAAGAAATGTGTTTTAGAAGAATTAAGTGGATAGGACTGGCGAGCTTTGTTGGGCTGAATGGTCTGTTCTCATCTAGATTGTTCTAATGTCCTAATATGATTAGTACGCTGAAATCAACACTAATTTTTCAACACATTACTAGGACAACACCAGAATCAAAAGCACAAGATAAAGCAAGAATCAAAACCAACAATTCTGTCCTTAATTGATTTTATCTTTCCTTTTTATTTTTTTGATTAAACAAGAAGCACTTCACAAAGGTTTTCCCTTTAATTGAATCAATTTTTTGTATGGTGCAGCCATGCTGGTATTACACAAAGCACTGAGACAAGTCACTGAAAGAATGACAAAAAAATCAAATAACCCATGAAAACCAAATTGTGACACCAGCAATTAAATCCTAACATGGTACTGGCCGGAACATAAAAGCCTCATTTAGTCAACGTTCCAGCAGGTGTGGAGTTAGAAGGAAAGGTAACAGAAACACTTGAGAGGAAGACAGTGGGAAGAAGTAAGCTGGCCGGGAAAAGTGTAACAAAGAATTTTGAGATAGGCTCCCTTCCCAGCAGACAGGGACAAGGTTGTTCAGCTACATCCAAAGAGCGTGTTAGCTGTTTGTTATATTACAGTTTGTTTTATACATTTCTGTCCCCGTTACCCTGTTTATTACATTTTTAATAAACACCCATTTAAACTTATTTTTGTCTCTCTTTGCATCCTTTGTGTTTTTGGTGACTCAAATCTATAATTATGCCCACGCCAAACACATAAATTAAGTTTCTTTTGACTTTAGGCACTGTTATTTAAACATAATTTAATTAGACTCATTGGCCTCAGAGAAGTTAAGCATGGTGAACCCTTGGCATGCCTATAGCTCACACCACTCAGCAATTTTCTTTCAGAGATTCTTTCATAGCATGCACTAGGCATTGGTTAAGCAAAAGCTTTGTGACGGAAAAATCCTGCTGCAGAAAAAGGCTTTCAGCTTTGGCACATACAAGGTTTTATTTAACAAGACTGTGTGAGATTTGAATCAGGGTATTTTATTTAAAAGTGTCTGTGTTATACATTAATGTAACCATGTTTGCCTTGTAAACAACTTTGTCTACATTGCTACTATTAAAATAAAAAAAATTGGTAAATGATTTACTGATGGCCTAAGAAGAGACTGGCAGGCTGCATACTATCACATGAACTGTTTGTTTGGTGTTCTTTTATAAATTTATGATTATGCTGCATGTTTCTAGAATCTCTAATAATGTCCCTAGACACCTGACAACACATGCCACATTTATTATATCATTTTGTAATATACAAGCCAGGGATCAGTTTAATTAAAATTGCATAACAAAGGTTTAGCAGAAGGTGATACTGGAGCAGGACACACTTAGCGACTTTGTGAAAGACTAAAACTAGCTGACCTGTAGTGAGCAGATCATTCCACTCCGTTAGTTTTATTTGGAGATTTTTTTTTCAGCACGTGAAGGTTTTGTATTGATAAATTGAATGATCTATGAAGAGGCTGATATGATCTGAACTCTTTCAGCACTTAACATAACTGTGAAGAATAATGAATAATGAGTATGTGTCCATCATATCTTGTATTCAACTCCGCATAGACAGTTGAATGTCTAGCAGTAGGATCAGGATATATCAAAAGGTAGTATAAAAAAATACACCGCTGAATTTTATAACCAAAGTCTGGGTGTGACCCCACGCCTAACAATACACTTGAAATTGAACTTGATATGGCATTAGCATAGTCATATAGGGAATACAAGGACAATATGGTAGAGCAGAAGAAACTCATTCAAAGTGTATGTTGCAGGCCTGACAACTATCACCATTTATAGAGCAGAGTCCAGTGAAATTATTAACATATCCATCCATCCATCCATTTTCCAACCCGCTGAATCCGAACACAGGGTAACGGGGGTCTGCTGGAGCCAATCCCAGCCAACACAGGGCACAAGGCAGGAACCAATCCCGGGCAGGGTGCCAACCCACCGCAGGACACACACAAACACACCCACACACCAAGCACACACTAGGGCCAATTTAGAATCGCCAATCCACCTAACCTGCATGTCTTTGGACTGTGGGAGGAAACCGGAGCGCCCGGAGGAAACCCATGCAGACACGGGGAGAATATGCAAACTCCACGCAGGGAGGACCCGGGAGGCGAACCCAGGTCCCCAGGTCTCCCAACTGCGAGGCAGCAGCGCTACCCACTGCGCCACCGTGCGGCCCAATTATTAACATATTCACTTCCAATTTATTTTAATTGGATTAACTGTGCAATTTTGTTGTATATGTGCAATGATAATAAAGACTAAAGACTGAGACTTACCTGTTACAAAGAGCAAACTATATAAATCATGTCCACAATGCCTGCATTGTCATTTTTGTCATGTTGGAAAGTTACCATAATAATTTGGGTAAAGAAACCAAAGTATAATACTTGAATGTCTACTGTCCAGTGAGCACTCACTTCTGTAGCCATGAAACATTTGCAAAGGTCAATGATGGTTCACTTTCATAGCACAATTCCAGGCATCATAGACCTTCTCCGGCTTGTTTATCAAATTAATAGTTTTGCGGATGAAGCCACCTCGGTGTCAAAGTGTCACTACACAATTAAAGGTAGGGTGCTCAGGTTACGCAGCAATTATTAACTAATTATAGCCATAACCTTTGTTTTTATATTACATGAAGAAAATAACATAGCATACAATCAAGCTGAACTTATACAAGAAGTTAATTCATAGTTACACTAGGACAAAAAAGATGAAAAGAAAAAAAATCAGAAAGTTAAAAAAGAAAGCAGGAACAAAAAGAGACAAAATCTTACAAAACAGAATTCAACCCCCATGTGAGCATACTTTAACAACTTGAAGTTCAACTCTCTATCTTCCATCTAAGCTTGTCTTGTACTGAAATATTACGTGTAAGCGATCAGAAAATGAATATTGAACTTTCAAATAAGCAGACCGTGTGGTATAAGTTATCAAACACTAGGAGCTCACAGCCACTGCCTGAGCCCCATCAGACTGTTCGCCATTCTACAATACAATAAATACAATTAATTTTTTTATAGCCCCAAATCACACAAAAACTGGCACAATAGGCTTTAACAGGCCCTGCCTTTTGACAGTCCACCAGCCTTGACCCTCTAAGGAGAAATTCCAAAAAAAAAAAAAAAACCCTCTAGGGAAAAAAATAGAGGAGACCTTGGGAAAGGCAGTTCAAAGAGAGACCCCTTTCCAGGTAAGTTGGGCATGCAGTGGGCGTCAAAAAAAGGGGATCAATGCAATACACAGAACAGAACACAAGTAATCCTCAATACAATATAATAGTGCAATCGAAATATTACAAGTGCAGAGCAGAATTCAACAGTAGATGATATCAAATAATAGGATTTGGTTTTGTTCATTGTCAACCTTGACTGTTTAGGTAAACTCCAATCCTAACCCTAAAGAAACAATGACCTCAGCAAGAGACTGACTAAAATGTGGTTCAGATTTGGCAGAGTGGTAAAGTGACAACATATTGACCTGGAACATCACCAAAGTAAAACTTTAGAAAATATTTAATAAGTATTCTCCTTTAGAAACTACCAAATAGCTCTGAGTACTCAATGAGTTCTTATTTGTCTGTGTTTAGATATCCCTTTTTCAAGACCCTGCAGTAAGCTCCATGTTGGGACCTAATAGATTGATGGACTGCAATTTGTGCCCATCCAGAAAAGCATATTCCTCACTCTAGTGTTTTTGTTTTTTGAACAAATTTACACGTGATCAGGTTACTAAGGTCAATTGGCCACTAGCAGGGACCAGCTCTACTTACAGATTACTGCTGAGGCAGTCAGGAATGCCCCTTCGTTTGGTAAAGCCAAGACTTCTAGCTTCAAATAACCACTTTGTCACGTCAGACCCACACAGCACTTACTCTGAAGACACCCTTTAAAGAAACAGAGCACACTTCCTAAGTCACCATAGTGGGACTTCAAAGGGCTTTCCAGTTTCCCCTTTTAATACCTTCATCTACTATCTGTACCCAAAAAGAATCCAGTTGTTGGAAGATGGGAACCACACCAGGGCATGACACTTCAATGATTCACTGCATATTTCCTGACAAACTAAGATTCAGACTCATGAGAGAAGTTACAAATTTTAAATATGATTGTTATGGTATTTTTGAGAGAATTCTTGTGAATATGGGAAGTGGTTGCATAATACAGAAAGGGTACTATATAGTTCCTATCACGAAGCAAATAAATTTCTAAATCAGGGATCTCAAACTCCAGTCTTGGAGGGCCACAGTGGCTGCAGGTTTTCATTTTAACCCTTTTCTTAATTAGTGACCTGTTTTTGCTGCTAATTAACTTCTTTTTGAATTAATTTTAATTGACTTGTTTTTTTAAGCTTTGTTCCCCAGAATTTCTTCATCGTTCCTCTGAATTGCTTCATTTCTTTCCTTAAATGGCACCCAAACAGAAATGAAATGAGAAATGAGTGAGGCAACAGAAGACCAACTAAGTCAGGGCCTCAAACTCCAACCAATTTCACTCCAAGCAGTTGCTTAATTAGGCATTCCATGGCTTATTGCTTCTGTTTGTGCAATAACATTAATTTTCGAAATTCTTGATTTTCACTTTTCTAAGAGCACTGTTAAAATGTTTTGTGGACCTGAGCAGATCAACATTCCTGAGACCTTCATCTTTCTTTATTTTTCAGATTTTGTATGATGGACACAGTTTGCTGGTCATGGTTTGGTTCATTTTATATCTCATTATTTTTTGGCTGCCAATTAAGGAAAAAGAAACAATTATTGGGTCTGTCAAATAAAATTAATTCAAAAGAAGTTGATTAGCAGCAAAAACATGTCACTAATTAGGAAAAGGGTTAAAATGAAAGCCTGCAGTAGCTGCCCTCCAGGACTGGAGTTTGAGATCCCTGCTCTAATGATGGCGCACTTGTTAGTGTTGCAGCCACATAGCTCTACAGTCGTGAGTTCTAATCTGGGCTGCCATGTTCACTGGGTGTCTTCATGGATTTTCCGTTCACTTCCCAAAAGATTTGTATGTTGGATGTATTATTGACTCTAAATCGCCGGGTGTGGGAGTGTGACTAAGTGTGTCCTGCGATGGACTGGCACCCATTACAGGGTGTATTCCATTCTTGTGCCCAGTGCTGGTATGATAGGCACCCTTTCAATGCAACTGTGAAGTGAAAGAGATGGATGAATTAAAGTTGGATGAATAGAAGTTTAAATAAAATAAATAAGTTATTATAATAGCTATGCTGAGAGCAGTTTAAATAGGATTAAACAAGCAAGCAAATAACTAAATAAATATACTAAACCAGTTTGGATTTAACATTTTCCTAGTCTTCTAGAACAAGGCCAACAGGAACTGCACCTTTATTGTCCAGCTGGCATTCTTGTTTATGTACTTACTGTACCATACAGTACAGGTAGGTTCATTCTTTCTTTTTTTCCTGAAGGCACTGAAAATATTACTTGATATTTTTTTCTTATTGACGTTTTAAAGACATTTCTTGACAATAAAGCAGAGCACAATAACACCATTAAGAAAGGAAAGGCACTTAGGAGCCTAGGAGGTAGATTAACAGTTTGTAAGTGCTATTTATAACCATAAATCCAACTCTTGTAGTCTGCCCTTGTCTTTTTACATGGTATGTATTGAATCTCAGCCTGTGTGCACTGGCAACCGAATATTGTGGAAAAGCAGCTGTAGCAATGCACAGCTGGATGATTCAGGGCAGAGGTGGTTAGGTTGGTCTGTGGATCATCCATGACATGACGGTCATTGAACACATAATGCACATAATGCACAGGAGCTGTTGACCACTAACAGAAAAGTGTATTCCGAGAAAGAAGAATGGATTTCTCCTGAATGCCTCCCTTTAGTTACTGCACTCAAGTAATGGCTGAAGATTAGCATATGACATGACAGATTACATTAAGTCATGTCTTTCTAGTACTTTATGATGGCACTATCACATTAGCTTCTTAGCACAGGCATACATAGCCATGCAAATGTTTTCAGCTCCTCTTATTTAAATCTACTGCCTGACATGGCAGCTTTGATATGATTATTAGTCATTTGAGAGACTTTAATTCACATTCATCAGATAAGATATTCAGCTAAAAGGTTAAGAAAATTGGCTGCTTTTAATGAAGACCTCAGGAAGACCCGAAGCCACCTTGCAGAGGCAAAAAACCTTTGATATCTCTCAATTAAGGGGGTTGTCCTTTTGTATAGGCTTTTTAAAGAATAAGGCACATTTTCATGGCTTTTTTCAATTCTAACAAGTTAATTGTTTTTTTTTTTTTTTTCCTGTTCAGCTCGTTTCTCAGGCCAGTATAAATTATGGTGGAAGTTTGACATTGCCTGCAGTTTACCCTTCAAATGTATCGGCCTTGTTTTCATGTTCTTTGTGCCCACAGCCTTAGGACTTTACTCCCCAAATCCCATCTAATGAGAGGTGACTTGCTGAAAGAAGCAGGTGTGTTTCTCTATAACCTGATCCTGGTTCAATAACACAGCAGGCTTGTTTTAGCAGCATGAGGCGTCTTCTGCTTTCAGGTTTTCTTCTCATCAGGGGCAAACGTTTTCCATCCCACCAGTAATTATACAAATCCTCCCTTCACCTTTGTGCACTGCTTTTAGTGCCTGATATAATTATGCTCCAGGAAATGTCTTGGAATGCTAGATGATTGTGGCAAAAGATCATCTGCATTTCACGCTCCTTTGTAATTGGTATAAATTCTGCAGGGAGGTTTGGATTTTCCTTCATTCATTTCATTTTTTTTTAATTTCAGCATACTAATAATCTGTTATATTTTTATGCATATTTGTCTTCAAAAAAATCACTTCATATGTCAGCATCCTAAGAATTAGGTCACATTGGCAAGCCAAGATAGAAACACTGTGGCTTTGTTATTTCAATTTTTCTCTTAAAGGTCAGTTTTTTACAGCTGCCAAGCTGTCACCTATAACAAGCAGTACATTTATCATAAAATTAAAACATCTAAAGTCGACTACTGCTGTGCAAGAACCAAGACCGTTAAAAAGTACAAAGTGTTAATGAGATTTTCATCTTGCGTTTCCCAAGAACCTCTTTTTTTCAGACTGTTACATGCAGTGCTAAGTAATGGTGTCCTCAAAATTCTTCAGTTGTTAAACTGCACATGCCTTTTTGGTTGTACAGATTCTTGTTTATCTTCATTTATGGTGTGGTGTTCCCCATGTTTGATTAAATCAAATAAATTGTGATGTTCAAGAGGTGCATTCTTACCCAAATCTAGCTTGGTCTTACTTTGGGGCCTGAGCCAAACATGCTATATACAACCCCAATGAGCGGATTCATGTGTCGCTGGATCACATAGCATAAACTGACCCTCCATTAGACTCATGTCTTGAATACGCATACATCCTAAATTGTTGTAATCAGTTTGCAGCATTTGTTCTTCCTTGCTTTAGGTTGTGGCTTTATTTAAGAATCATAAGTGTGGAACATCGTAGAATTATTCTGGTATGCCAAGAATACCTCACTATGGGCAATGCGTCATATGAGCACATCCCATGACATCACACACCAGACATGCGACCATCACATCTTGTAGTCCTATCCCCAGTGACTACCATCTTGGATCCCTGGACCAACAGGACATTTCCAGCCCAACAATAGAAAATAAAACACAAAAAAAAACCTGCATGATATACATGACAGCAACTGTCAAAGCTTTGATGATTGAATGAGGTATTAGGAGTACACATTTAGTACTGAAACCTTGAGCCAGGAGTGAAAGATAATAAGGCTAAATAAAAGCAAAAGTCTTACACATCAAAATGATCATAGATGCAATACACAGTATTGATTGCTGTTGCAATTCTAAAGCAGAATTCATGAGATCAGCTGAAGAAGTGTGCTCTAATTTTCGTCCCCAAACCTCCATGACATGATTGCCACATACCTGGCAGGAAAGTGAGTTGGGCAGTGTTATAAGCAGGTGGGTCATGTGGGTTCGCTTCCCGGTTCCTCCCTGTGTGGATAGCGCTTTGAGTACTGAGAAAAGCACTATATAAATGTAATGAATTATTATTATTATTATCCTGTGTCAAATCAACTGATTTTCCAGAAATCCCATGCACTTCAGTCTCAAAAAATTCTGAAAAAAATACCAGTTGTACCCACGTTATCCAGGAAACACCCTGTAAAATTATTTTGATGTACCATCAATACTTTCCAAGATAACACCCAATTTTGTGAGGAGAGAGGGGTGTCAAGTTTGACGCAGTTTTATTTTTTCTTCAATTTCAGAACACCATATCTCAAGAACTAAACCACCTAGAAGGCTCACATTTTGCACACTGGTACCTTTATAGGTATAGTATAGAATGTAATCAAAATGTTTGGTACAGAAGACACCACTTGGTAAGAGAAGACCTTCAAATATGGAAAAAAAAATATTTTGTGTCTTTGCCGTGTTTAGGCTTTTAGAAAGCATACATCTAACTGGTACAGCATGATGATTTTTTTTTCCATATTTAGATATGTACACAGGGCTTATCAGGAGGTAATAAACAAACAAGGAACTGCAACAGGGTATGACCAGCAGACCTCTTAAATGTGAAATATCAGTTTGGGTCTAATTTTCAGACCAGCTTAATGCAACGTGGGAATGTCCAGACATTTTTAAAATTATTTTTCATGTATCCTACATGGTCCCTTTTTTCTCATAAAACAAGTCTTACTTTTATTATGTGAATCTTTCATTTTTAATTTTCCATTCTATACATGGGTTAAATTCACCATTTGTCAGTAATCATAATCTTCAAGTTCTTCATCATTGAGTTGGGTATAGGATTAATGGAAAAGAATAAATCACCAAAGGCACATTAAGCACAACACATGAACAACAGCTGCTTGATTTATCATTAAATACAACACTAGCTATGATGAAATGTTAACATTTAGGTATTGCAGCACAAGAATGTGACCCATTTCATTTCTGTTTCAATTAAAGTGCAGAGTGTAGGGATTCTTTGTTTTTGAGATCAAGATGGTACTGTCTCCCATTGACTGTTGTTGGTGCACTAAGCAGTGCAATGACACACTGTAATGGCAGCCAAGAAATATCATCTCTAGGTGGCCAATGGGAAGACTGTGCAGGATAGTTTGGATGCATGAGACATATCAGGATGTTTGACACTGCTTCACTCTTGTCACGTATCACACCTGTGCAACATTTTTCATCATGGATGCACCCAAAACAGCCTGGTCTAATGTGAGGGCCGCATCTGATCCATCAGAAGTGTAATCGTGAGAGGGCAGGATCTCAGCTGCTGCTTCAGTGGTGAATATTCGGACAGTCAGTTGACTGTCTTCACCAGATACCCGGCTGACTTTGAGTTTGCCATCATCTCTAGGGATGTAACAGTGGAATTCTCGAGTACCAGGAACTCTTTTGGCCATGGAGAATCACATTCTCTGTTCAGCAACATGAGATAGGACATTGTCATTTGATATGAAAAAAAGTTTGATGTTTTTGATAACTTACTGATTGAAAACTCAATGATTACCATTATTGACACATGGTGCATTCTACCTATGTTTAGGATGAAAAATAAACATGAAAGATTTGTGTTTTGAAAAAGAAGGGACAATGTAGAATGAATGAAAAATATTTTTAAAAAATTATCTGAACATTCCCACATGCTGTTAAGGTGCTCTGAAAGTGAAATCCAAAGCGATTTTTTTGGATTTGAGATGTCTGCTGTTCAAACGCCGATAGTTATTTTTCTGTTTGTTGCATTTTCAGGAAGCCTATGTAGTTATCTAAATAAGGAAAAAAATCAAAAGTCTGTGTTGGTTACAAATATGTATTTCCGAGGCCTAAACATAGCAAAGTCAAATTAAATTTTGGTCAGTTTCAAAGGGCTGCTTTGACCATGCAAGGTCATCTGACCAAATGTTTTAATTTCGTCCCATATTATATCCATTAATAAACCAGTGTGTGAGCCTGCTTGGTGGTTTAGTTCTTGTGCTATGAACTTGTGAAATTTGATGAAAAAATGAGGCCATATAAAGTTGACATCCCTAGGTAAATTGGCTGTATCTTGAAAAGTATTGATCTTACATAAAAAAAAAATTATGGTGTGCCTCCTGATTCAAACTTATTATTTTTTTCTTCATAATTTAGTGAGTGCAAAGTGCATGGGCCATTGGTTGATTAGATGTGGAATGACCCTACACCCCCCACCCCCGGTATTACACTGCTCACATCGCTGTGTTCCAGATATAATTACATCCCCTTGTTCCCACCGTAAGGATAGACAGCACCATACAATATTTTTCACCCCTTCATCCAGAAACAAGTGCAATTAGAAACAGGATATAAAAACAGAAATATCTCGCAAGGCTTGATCAGTCCCTTCAGTGGCAGGGTGGGGCAGATTATACCATGAACAACCTTTGTGTATTTTTAACCCAGCAATGGCCACCTGTGACCCAAAAGAGGCTGAGAAACAACTGGTTTAAGTGTGTGGGGTGTGTGTTATACTAGCTCTGGGGGGCTCTGTGTTCAGCAAAGGCTTTGTCTCCACAGTGTAACCCCACACTGGAAAAGCTGGTATGAAAATGTATGTATGTATGTATGTAGTTTATTCCGGATGTGAAATGCAGGAGAAAAGCAACGACAACAAAAACCAGTAAATAAATATATAAAAATACACTAAACTTATGTGGGGCAACTGCAACAGCAGGCACAAGATGTGTGAGTTGCAGCACAAAAAACCCAGTCTAGTGTACAAAATGTAATGCTTCTCTGTGTCTAGTGTTAAACAGAAATTATTTTGAAGACTGGCATGAAAAATAATTTTGAAAGTAAAGGTTTGGATGAGTTTGTAATTAGATAAACATAGTTACAAATTGTTTACTTGTTATATGGCATATAGTGTGTGTGTATGCACGTGTTTGTGTGTATGTATATTTTTTTTCTAAAAAATAAAAGAATATGTAACTGCAATACTTGTTTTGAGAAATTGTTATTGTCCAAGAGACTAAATGTTTCCAAAAAGGGCGACACATTGTGCCAAACACCATAACTTTGCAATGCTGTGAGATATGACATTTAAACTTGGTACAATGATAGCTGACAGGTTGGGGCACAAAAGAAAATTGTTTCCAGGGTTGTGCATCATAAAATATCTTGGTTATATACTGTAAAATCCAGTATTGGGAAAGAAATCCAAAAGCAACAATTTTTGGGGAGTTTTATATAGTTGAAATTGGTGTAAACAAAGATTTTAATCTTATAAATGCTTTCTTTTAAAAAATTGGAGTGGTGTACTCATTACTTTCAGCCATTTGACACTCCTTTATTGTGTAAGCAGAATAATATTTTTGTGTATGTAATTTAGACTCAACAATGCCAAAAAGTCTGAACATATGTCTTGGAACCAATCTATTAATTTGTTCACAAGGTTATTCTAAATTCAGTTCCAACAAGTGTCATTCATGGTTGTGTTGCCCTTTGACCTGTGCAATGGGCTTCCTATAAGACACAACATAACCATCATGCGCACAGTACATTCACACATTTTTCATTCCTGCACATTCATTTCCCTTATTTTATTTTGTCTTTTTTCCAGCTTAAAACATAGACATAAATTAGAAATGCTAGATGACATTTTGAAAAAAGTGTAATTATTGCATTTAATTCTAGATTTAGTCGTAAGTACTGTCAAAAACTTTGATTGACTTTTGTTATCTGCAATAGTCCAGGTTTGATCGATCTTTGTAACACATGGATACATATTTACTGTAATTGATGTTTTTCTGCAAATTTAAAATTAAAAGATTGTTATTCTGGTAGACCATCTAGACACGTGTCAGAATTATGAAGCTCTTGGTGGCTCTATCCTCATACTCTTTACTAGTATGAATTTACAGTAGATGTAATCTCCAAGGTAACATGTTTATTGATTATTTTATTACTTACAAAATTCATTTTTGTCTTTGTAGTCCTACACTATGCTTCCATTCTGAAACTGCAATAAATACACTTGTCTTTTTGGTTATCCTGCCTTAGATATAAATAAAAATATTCTGCACCATCTGTGAAAGAATTGGGTCTTTTTAGACAATGAAGAGAAATCAACAGGCAAATTTAGCTTTATCATGTCGGTGTGTTTTTTTCTTGTTTTCTTTCAAGGAAATAAAATGGGACATTTTAACTTGAGAAGCTGTACAAATTCTGATTTTTGAAAGAACTGGATTTGCTGGATGTTTTGCCTTTTGCCAGGCTCCTTCAAGCTTTTTCTGACGTGAAAACGTATGCTTAAAAAACAGGGAAATAACAGTGATGATTTCATGGGTATAGTAACTCAGTGCCTTCTTTTAGATGAGTGTGTATACAGTGATCCCTCGCTATATCGCGCTTCGCCTTTCGCGGCTTCACTCTATCGCGGATTTTATATGTAAGCATATTTAAATATATATTGCGGATTTTTTGCTGGTTCGCGGATTTCTGAGCACAATGGGTCTTTTAATTTCTGGTACATGCTTCCTCAGTTGGTTTGCCCAGTTGATTTCATACAAGGGACGCTATTGGCAGATGGCTGAGAAGCTACCCAACTTACTTTTCTCTGTCTCTCTTGCGCTGACTTTCTCTGATCCTGACGTAGGGGGTGTGAGCAGGGGGGCTGTTTGCACACCTAGACGATACGGATGCACGTCTAAAAATGCTGAAAGATTATCTTCACGTTGCTACCTTCTGTGTGCAGCTGCTTCGTGAAGCGACATGCTGCACGGTGCTTTGCATACTTAAAAGCTCAAAGGGCACGTATTGATTTTTCACTGTTTTGTTTTTCTCTGTCTCTCTCTCTCTCTCTCTCACCCTGCTCCTGACGGAGGGGGTGTGAGCTGCCGCCTTCAACAGCTTTGTACCGGCGGTGCTTCGCATACTTAAAAGCCAAACAGCCCTATTGATTTGTTTGCTTTACTCTCTCTCTCTCTGACAGCCTGTGCTCCTGACACGCACTCCTTTGAAGAGGAAGATATATTTGCATTCTTTTAATTGTGAGACAGAACTGTCATCTCTGTCTTGTCATGGAGCACAGTTTAAACTTTTGAAAAAGAGACAAATGTTTGTTTGCAGTGTTTGAATAACGTTCCTGTCTCTCTACAACCTCCTGTGTTTCTGCGCAAATCTGTGACCCAAGCATGACAATATAAAAATAACCATATAAACATATGGTTTCTACTTTGCAGATTTTCTTATTTCACGGGTGGCTCTGGAACGCAACCCCCGCGATGGAGGAGGGTTACTGTATACTGTACATATTGTCGACCACCAGGGGGCGCACCAGCCACCTCTAAACACAGACAGACGTGGGACACGTTCAGAGGTTGGGAGCCTGTGCTGATTACAGGACACTGGTGCACCCACCAAACGGTGAACCACCCGGGTTGAGATCCGAGTGCAGCCGTATAACAGGTGACACCTTAGCACCACACTGAATGAACAATGTATTTTTTTACAGTGGCTGGAGTTCACAAGTTCTGCACACACCTTTTTTTATTTTTCTTTTCCCGTGGGAAACGCCTTCCCCCGTTTCCCACCTGTACAGTACAGTCCAACACTAAACCAAACACTTTCTTTCTTTCTCTTTCATTCTCCATCCACCTCCACTCCTCCTGGCAAGCTTTGTCCTCGTCCACCTGACTCTGGCTCCTAGAGTAGTGGCTGATGACTACTTATAAGGCACCCAGAAGTGTTCAGGGTGCTCGTTGACCGGCTTCCGCCAGCACTTGTGGATGTGGCAGAAGCGCTGCAATGCAGGGCTCTAACAATGGCCAAGCGCCCTCTGGCGGTGGCCATTAGCCCCAGCAGGGTGGAGCTTCCAAGCTCCAAACCCGCAGCCCTACAGCAAGCCAGGGTGACTGCCCTCTAGTGTTCTGGGGGAGATAATGCCCTGAACACAGTCTCCTCCCCGGCCCATCCGTTACAGGGCTGTCCGTCACAATATATATACTGTATATACAAAGTGAGAGAAAGTGAGAGAGACAAGCAAATAATTTTATTTTAATGATTAATTAATATAATAAAATATATAAACTGCCTTAGAAAACACAAACCAGCAAAGGTGTATTGCTTTCTGTGCTATTTTCCTAATTAAAAACCTGTTATTCTAGTGTTAAACAATTCCTGCCAATACAGTAACAGCGCAGTACTAACACTGCATTAATCTTGGTCTTCTGTTGAACTGCGAGCAGGTTCAGAACAGCAGTTATCTTAAGTGGGTTGTTTGGTGTTAGATGCGGTTCATTTACTGGCATACATATTTCATGTATTAACTATTGGTTATCCTTTAAGATTCACATTTATTCAATAACATACTATATATTCTCATTTTCTTTAATAAACTGTGTCATTGATTCATTTGTTCTCATTTTTAGAGTCCAATAAAAACATTTGGGTATCTGATATGGAACTACAGACTGTTAAAAGATTTTTGTATGTATAGGTAATAAAGAAAAAATTCTCTGAAATCATAAAGTTTTTGTGAGCACATAAAATAGAAATATGATGTTTCTCTTCTTGAGTCATTCAATTTGTTCTTTAAATATTAAAACTTCCAAAGGCAGCAAAATATTCCATAGCTCATTTGTTTTCTGTAAAACATGGCTGATTTAGTGGAAATACAGTATTTAATTTAGAAGATTACGAGGCAGGGGTAATTAAAAAATCGAAAGCCCTAGACCCTAGAGTTTTAAAAAATCTTTTCTATATGAAAGATTTGTATGCTCTCTATGTACTGTATGCCGAACAATAATACTTACGGGCTATGGCAGCAATGATAGATTATCAGGAAAATTATGACACCTTTAGGGAGAAAGATAAAGTTATAATACTAGTTTAAAACATATAGACAAAGACTGAAGAACAAAACGTCTCACTTAACACAGTGATTCATTGGAGGAAAGGCAGTACTTATCATTGTATAATGAATGGTCATCATTTCACAATAGATGTTGGGTCGCCAAACTATTAATGTATTAACTTATGCCTCAAAGAGTGAAGCAAGAAATCAGTCATTGGATGGACTATAAGCTGCAGAAGTGAAATCATAGTAGAATTAAGTGGTAAACTTAAGCCTAGTGACTGGACTAATCAAAGTAAGGATGAAGGTACAAGCCAAGGAGGAAACTGACTTGGGGTTGGTATAATAAATATTTGGTGGATAGATTTCAAAAATGGACATCTCTCTCAAGGAGAGAGTTTAGAAGAATTAAAAATGAACTTGTGACATTGAATATGATTTGACCACCATGAATAAAAGGAGAGGAGTAGGCCAGAGCGTTCCAAATAATTGATTACACATTTATCTAATGCACCCATCCATCCATTCATCATTGAACCTGCTTAATCCAGCTTAGTGTTGCAGTTGATAGAGTTTTAGTATAGATTACATAATTTAGTTGTATGTTGTATAGTATAGCTGTATTGTATAGATGCATGCAAATGTTTGGTTCTCCTTTGTAAAATCGCCAAATTTACTGATTTTGTTTCTGTGAGGTTACACAATTTCTGCAAGATATAAATTTGAACTGACATATTTGTGGCCGCAACAGAAAGAGTGAGACAGTGGAGGCTTGGGACATGGCAAGGAAACCACAAAACCTCAAAGTGGCAGCACTTTGTCTATAACCAGTAACGTTTGGACCTTGTTGCCTGCTTGTAGGCACTTTCTGATACTTTCCCACCAATACGCTGACTGTGCCTGGGAGGACTGAGACTATGTTGTCCTCTAGTACAGTTAGCCTGGAAGCTGCCTTATAATAAAAGGTGCATTGCTGAGAAATTAAATTAAAATCTCTTAATATATAACAACTCCACTGCATACATGAACTCAGTTGCCAAAGAAATTAAGTTTGTATTAAAAGAAACCCTCAACTTATCAGCAACCTTATATCTCCTTTTGCTCAGCGACCTTTAAACCATTCAGCAGTTATTATAAAGGTGTAAATGGCACGTCAAATGGTAGTTTTTTATAACAGATGAATAATACATTGAAATTTAGCAAAAGACACACAAATTCACAATCTCAACAAATGACAAACTATCTACAAGTACATCAATACATAATACCTTATAAACCCCATCAGTTCGTGTACTTATATTGAAAGCAGGTCAGTTTGTGATGATGAATAATTTGAAGTTGACACATGAAACTAATGAAAGAAGTGGATATTCTGAATCATCTCAGATAATAAGAAATAAAATGCACCTCACCAGAGATACCCTATGCATTTATAGACACGGTCAGAGAAAACAAGTTGTCATCTGGCCGCTGCAGTTTCCTTACAGCAATCAACCTTGGCATTTTCCTGCACATGGTAGAGTATTATTAGCAGAGTTTCTTGTTTTTTGGCACTGATGTGACAGAAATCCAAAGTGGTATTGATGTCTTGTTCTTTTAGTTCTCTAACCAAACTCTTTGTTGTTATCTGCAGACGTCTCAAATAGAAATGTCAGACCTTATTTAGCCTGGCTCTACTATATGGTGGACACAGAGGACCAAAAATACATGTACAGGTCATACAAGAGCACAGTAGAATAAAACAAGAGCAACTAGAAATATCCAGAAATACAGTAGATAAAAAACAACAATGTAATATTCTTCCAGGTTGACCTGGCTGGGCTGTGTTTAGGGATTGCGCGTCTGGCAGGTGTCTTGACAGATCTTTGTGCAACATTTAAAATTAAATAAAAGCAGTTCAGAAGGGCTCTGTGACCCTGAATTGAAGTAGGTTGACTCCAAAGGGCTTCATTGTGTGGCCCCCCAATAATGATAAATTTTGTCAGTTGTCAATTGAGCATTTGTTTTGAGAAGTAAAATGTGATTTTGAAGTTTTGGTTCTCACTTTGGCATGTTTCTGCATTACCTTTTATGCCTTGTTTTTTAATTTGTGGCCTGTATTTTGACTTTGCATGACAGAAGGTTTGCCATCCTCAGTTACAAATATTAATTAACAATATAGTAAAAAAGAGATTCATTTTAATATTTGCTTATTTATTCTTTACTTTCAGACAAAGAATAATGAGACAAATGGACGAAAACACTCTGGAGTGTATCAGGCCATGTAGTTTTGTCCCTTTATTTTCTACATGTTTCTTTAGTTAATGAAATCTGCACCTTTCATGTCAAGCACTGCAAACGCTGCACAACAATACATTAAAGATGGAAAACAAGGAAGCTGCAACAATTTTTTTAAATCTACATATTTTCAAATATTAAATACCTCTATGCTCAAATCTGTAAAAAAAAAGTTTGTGAAAGGTTGTAAATGAAATATATAGAAGTTTTTAATATATACATCCATAGCTTATTGATGGATCACAGGAAAGCAAAGCTTTTATAAACTATGTAGACAGCAGTGTAAAATTTCATATTAAATTTGGTTTCATTTTTATGAAAAAAAGCTGTATTTTTAAAATTACATTTAGAATTTAAACCAATAAGCTCTGTCTTGCTTACCTCATTTCAGCTGGCAGTTTGGGTAAGAAATAAAGTACAAGAGGAACGAGTGGGAGGGTCAGCGATGACATGCGCTTAGCCAGAGAAGTGAAACACCTAGCTTGCTCTGGCCTTTTCAGTGCTTCAAGTTTTATAATTATATTTGTCTTAATGGGTTCTGTCTGCATAGAAAGCAAAAGAGAAAAAAAAACTAAAGAGAGATAATTGGATTTTGCATTTCACGCAATATCACCTTGTGGTCAATAGTCATAAATCTTCAGCATCAAAGTCTTCACAAAAAAAGGTCACAAGAATACTTTGCATTAATGTCAGTCTGCTTCACTGATCCATGTTTTCTTTTTTTTTCAACCAATTTACAAGTGTCTTTCAAAAATAAAAAAAGAATCTAAAATAAAGTTTTCTTGTTCTCTCTTTTTTTTCTGTGATTAGTGGTGAGATCAGCCAAAACTGGGCAGATACACTCTGTTGTCTCCTGAGTGAGAGAAATGCCAAACTTCACCTGACCAGATCAGGCATCACATCACAAAGCCTCTAAAAATATCAAGGACTAAAATGCATCCCTTTGCTACACAATGTCAGGTTCCACTGCCATGCAATCATATTTGGTGCTGTTTTGTGCCTCTTGTTATTTATCTTTTTGAGTTTTACTTTTACGTTTACTTTATGAAGAACTCCTGCTTGTACTACCAAGGTGAAGCAAGGGACAATTTGTCAAGAAAAAGGAACCAGAAGTTAAAACGTAAGTTAGGACCTAGCAAAGTTTGTAATCAGAAAGTCAGTCCTATCATATGTCAAACCCAAAAGCCAAAACCAAAAATTGCCGGAATTTAAGCAATAAGGTCATTATAAGGAAATTGCAACCAAGAATCACACACTGCAAAGTTTGTACTTTCTATCAGCAGTCTCAGATAACAAGGAAGTGCACAGTGTTGGCCTTTATGCAGTCGCCTTGATGAAGTCTTGTGCACTGCATACTCCAGGCTGCCCTGGAGAGCAACAGCACAGAAAGTGTAAAATAAATCCACACAATGGTGGCACCAATAGGATACAATAATGGCATTTCAGTTAGATGTAAAAAAAAAAAAAAGAAAATAATAAGACGCTGAATGTAAAATTAAACATTAAATATGTGTTCTCTAGTATTAAAAGACTCAAACAGAAATCCAAATCTGCCATAAAGGAAGCCACAAAATGGCAAGGAATAAAAAATAAACCTTATTATAACAACATTGTTTCCTTGGTTTCACAATAGTTTCTACATTATGACATCACTGGGTATAGTTATGTGATATAATAAGTGTAGTCACGTGGTATACCATGAATGGGAGATGACCTTCTGATAACATAAGTTACCCTGGATGAAAACATCAGCCAAAACTGTATGTTAAACATACATACTGTATGTCTTGCTCAGCCAAGATTTGTTTATCCCTCCTTGTTTCTAAATCACATTTAGAAACCCATTGATTACTTTTATATCAAGTACATTTTATTTACTGTTATTTTTCTTACTATTATTAATTTTTATTGCTATTTTATTGACATTATTGTAATGCCATTTTGCGTTTTTTTTTTTTTTTGAGGTTGCTTTGACTTGTTTTTCGCAGTCACCACCATGTTGTTAGAAGTGGCGTTCATTGTCAGACATTTGACCTTGTGCTTTGAGACATGTGATGACAACACACCAACAGAACAGAAGGTGCCAAACAAACAAAATTCTGCTGCCTTCTGGTTCTAATATCCAGGTTATTTCCCTGCCTGTCTGTCGGTCTATCTGTCTGTCTGTAATGATGGCCTCCTATTTTCCCATGCTACACCAAAGCATTCCCTCTCACTTCTCTTGTGTGGTCTTTTTTCTTTCTTGCCGGTGAGCCTTTGCCCCAGCTCTCTACCTAATTCTTGTCTAAGCAGGCAAGTTTTAGGAAGCACCATTTAAAGAATAATGACAGTTAAAATTAATATTCTGCCCCAGCATCCCAACCCAGGGATGTGCTGCTCCATGGCTACAGGGTTAGCAGGCTATATTCTATCTAGTGGCCCCTTAGGTTCCTGCAGTACCTGGCCAGCCTGTCATCTTAAAGATGCATTGTGGGCCCATTTGTCACAAGCAAGGAGCATATCAGTTAATAGAAACTGTGGCCTCCTTCCAGGCCTTCCCTATCTCAAATCCCTCCGAAGTTTACCAATCTCCTGTATCACCCCTGTTTACATTTAAATTCATAGCACCCCTTTATAGCATTTGGAAGAAGGAAAAACACTTTAAACTTTGCTGTCTGACTTGACCAGGAGGACCATAGTTTCATCTAGGTCATAAATTCAATGACCTACTTAATGCACCATTACTTAATATAATATTAAATATTCAATGTATTATTTTTTGCACTGCACTAATAAACAATAGCATTTTTTTCTCACTAATTTTCTGTTTAATTATAAAAATAGTAAACTGCCACTGTGTCTTTTGTTTTTGTTTAAAAATGTGTGAAACTGTGAAATATATCATTCTACATAAATTTATTATAACTGTGGCCAAAGTAATGAGACTGGAGACAACAGATAAGAACTGCTAAATTGGTGTTTATTGGCCTTCCATTGCCATGGCTGTGGAGCCCATACAGCTTACACTGGCATTCATTCATTAACACACTTTGTCTTTATTTCTGAAACTAAGAATGTTTGGTCTTCTTCATTCCTCCAATTTTTTTAAATGGTGCAGCAAAGAGATACTAAAAATTACAACTTCATTAGGAACAAAAATGGGATGAAAATGAAATGAAATAAATAATGAAATAAATGTTTGAATCATATTCCTCGACCTCAGAAACTCCAGAATAGCTATTAAGAAGACCCAGAAACTCATCAGGAAAGTGCCAAAAATTGATAAAGAACACCAATCACAATAACACATTAAAATTTTACTTCCTGATCCCTATGATCTTCCATCAACAGATTTATTTTCTATCCCTGACTAAAACCTTAGTAATATTACCCTGGCTCTCCACAAGACCTACTGCACTGAATCCTCTCGGACAAAGTTTGGTAACAAGGAGGAATTATTTAAGAGCATTTATGTTAGGTAGAATCCCTAATGGGGACTGTGCCGTCTTTTGGCCTTGAATCCCATTTTTTTTCTCCAGCTTAACTGGAGTGTTTTTTTCTGCCCATCTGATGTTATCATCAAACTCATTTTTAGAGATTTAGAATACATTATCCTGTATATAAGGACTCTACTTTTATTCTAATCATATATCTATGTTACGTAAGCTTGTACTGATTTATTTTTGTTACTTATTCATTATTATTCTTACTTAATTTAACTTTTTTTTCTTGTTTCTATTTCTTTGACATCCTGTAAAGCATGGAGCTACATCCTGTGTAAGAACATGTGCTATAGAAATAAATGTTGTCATTATTGGTAGTATGGCCTTTTCTTATACTGCACCCAAACTCTGGAATTCCCTTCCTCTCTCATATTCAATCACTGGATGCTATTATAAAATTTGAAACTAGTGTTAAAACTAATTTCTATAAGTTGGCTCATGGACTTTGAGTTATCTTTTCAAAGTTATAATGTTGTGTTATTATGCTTTATTTAGTTTTATTCTTAATGTTACTGTTTAATATTGTTGATGCTTAGAACGTGGACCTTGAGTATTACGAGAGGCATCATCAAATAAATTATTATTATTATTGTGATTATTATTAAAATATTAATAGTAATGGCCCTCGGTGTCATGAGAGGTATAATTTTATTATTATTATTATTATTATTGTTATTATTATCACTTAAGATCACATATAGCGTTAGGCAAATGATGAACATCAACAGCCCAATATTAAATATTGTGTTAAATTTAAATTGTTTTGGGTAGAATTAATAGGACATCAAGATGACACACTGGTTAGTGTTGCTGGCTCAGACCTGCACAGCTCTTGATTTGAATCCCAGTACAGGCGCTGCCTTTGTGAAGTTTGCATATTTCTGCATGTTTTGATTTTTTTTTTCCCCCTAGGTATTCTGGGTTACTCCTACATTACGCTGACATGCTTGTTAGGCGCACTTGTGTTTCACTCAGTCCTTAGTAAGCTCAGAATTTGCACCTGATGCTGTTCACCCCCACTACCCTAACTGAGCAGGCATTATGATTTTTCTAATTACTCACCAAAATCAAAAAAGTGACAGTCAAGAACAAAAGTCAGACCTGTTTTCCCACAAGGGTCTGAAAATAAAAGTGGTTGTCTCACCTACCTATCACAGCCTGCTCCCAAACTCATGATGCAGGCTTATGGCTTGCACAGGCCCAAAAGTTGGTGGAAGGCTTTTAGGTCAAAATACAAGAAAGGAAGTGAGGAAAACTATTAAACATTTCTCTGGCCCCAAAACAAGAACAGTAATCCTTTGAGTAAGTAAAGATTGATCAACAAAACAGAAAAACTTCAAAAACAAAATTGAAACAATAAATATTAAAAATGTTTTTTTATCTACAAAAGGCAAACCAAGGGCTAACGAAACAAGACCACAATCCAAAAGTCTGTATCTTATGCAGAGCCAAGATGTCCAAAAAGCAAGGAATCCATCCAGTAACACATAATTCCAAAAAGTGAACAGAAACAAATAAAAGGTAACAGTAATAATGTCAAAACAGCCCTTTGGTGGACCGCTTGCCCTTAAATACTTCTGAGGGTTGCTCCTTCAACATAAAAGGACAAGCCAAATTTAAATATATATATATTAAGATAGAACAATATCTTAAACAAAGTATTCACTCAGAAAATATATCTAGACAAGAAAACAAAACTATAATTAATATAAATATTTAGAATGCGTTTAAAAACAACAACAAGGTTATTTTAAATTAAAACACACATTAGCCAGGGATGAAACCCCAGCTGTATTGTAACAAAATGACAAAGGGGTGGATGATTTAAGTAATATGTTTCATCTTTGTTTTTTATTTTCTTTGAAGACTTCAACTTTAAATAGAACTATTTTTTATAATTGCATGTTACTTTGTTACAGAAGTGCTGCACATAGCATTTTAGTCTCAGCAATTCATGATCTTGTCATGTTAGTATTTGTTTATATATTCTTTGAATAATATTTGTTATCATTAAATATTTTAGTTCTTTAAGACGTTACTCTGCTAAATAAATAACAACCTTCTAGATAGAGAACTATGGTTTTCAACCAATGACAAATAAAAGCAGTGTAAATTACATGAATGGTGTTTTTTTGTATTTATTGCACAAATATCATGTTGATTTTCCAGTTCATACATAATGCATTAGTGGTGTCCTCCCACAATGATGATATAGTGTTTTCTAATTTGTATTTTTGGTATGTATTTAATTGTGCTTCATCTAAGTCATCAAATACTTTATCTTTATTTCGTAAGGGTTCTTGTTGAATTTCACGTGTTTTGTGATTATTTAAATTGTTCTAATGGTGAGACCTTAATATGTTTATTGGTAACTCTTTAGTTTAGGTACTGTAAAAATGCATCTATTACTCAATTACTCTTATGTAACACAACTTTAGCAAAGGCTTATTTTGGTCTTCATTACACTTACAAAATATCACTAGATTGGTTATTCATCTTTGACATAACAAGACCCTTTGATATGCTGGTAAAATTACTTGTTAATATGAAGGATTCACCGGTTTCACAACTAAGTATGCAATATCAAGAGAACTACTGTATGTCTCACTTAAACCACCTCTGACCGTTCCAAAGTGAACTTATTTAAGCAGGTCACGTTGCACAGATGACTAGCTGCTTTACTGAAGTTTTGTAAGTGTTATTAGCAATAGAAGAAGTCTTTGTTAAGGTCTTGGTACTTTCGAGTAAATGAGTAAGAGATGCACTTTTGCAATGCCTATATTAAAGCGCAACTGATTTATTTGTTTAATTGTGCTTTAAATGTGTTTTACATTTTCTACTGTCCATCCTTCATAATCTAGCTCAGGGCCACAGTGTTGAACCATACTGTACATTCATACATAACTAAACAAACACACACTATAGATTTTCAGATAGTTTAAGCTTGAGTAGGCAGGCCAGTGGTGCAGTAGCTAGCACTGATGCCTCACAAACCCCAAATTCTAAATTCAAATCCCAGCCTTGGCATTGTCTTTGAAGAGCTAATAATGATCGCCTCTGTATCTGCCACTTCAGTGTTTGATTTTCCTCCCATACACCAAATGAATAGGGGAACTGGCAACTCTAAATTGACCCAATAAGGATGAAAGGTGGTAAAGACTTGTACCTGCCTTGTACACAGAGCTGCTGGTAAAGGCTCTAGCTAGATGAAATAGTTAGGAAAGGCATAGATAAGTGTAAGTGTATTAATGTTTGGTCGTGATCTTAAACTGCATGCCGCTCGTTCAGATGTGACTATGGAAGAGTATAGTTTTGAACATTAATAAGGCCATAAATTAAGAACATTAGTGAGCCTATAAATATGAAATGTATTAAAGGCATTTGATTTTCTGTGCCCTCAACTAGTTTTTTTGATGAACACTTATTTATAATGTGTAAGGTGCTGCTTATACCCTGATGATGATCAGGTTTGTGCACATATTTCTGCTGGTTAAAATAAAGGAGCTTTATTTGATTGGTTTGTATTAATTTCTCGCCCTTTCTTTAAAAGGGGCGTAAAAAGCTTGTTTTGTGGCAAATCTATGTTCCAATCTGGGGGCCCCTTAAGGAGTGGAGGCTTTGCTAGTAACTGGCAGCAATAGGCCAATTACAGTGTAAGGAAGAGAGCTGGGACAGATGGGAAAATAAGAACTGTCCTAGAGAGCTGAACTGTAAAAAAATGTAAAATACCTTTTCTGAAAAAAAGGAAAGTTTCCTTATGTTCTACTGACGATTACCTGTATATCTTACAACAATACATTTAATCATTTTTTACAGCCAAGTTCTGTAAAGTCAATATTTGTTTTACCTTCAAAATATGCTACGTACTGTTTACTGATACATTACAGTTACACTGAAAAAATCTCTGTTCATTTTACAGTGTAAAACTGTTAAATAGCGAAGGTAAACAACTCACTGTAAAAAATGAAGTGTTGAAATAACTTTAAAAAATCAAGGCAACTGTTTGCATGGACCTTTTTGAGTTTATTCAACTTCGTCCACTTTGAAGTAAAATCAACGTACCTGTATATACAAACAGTTAAATCTACCTAAGTAAAGTAAGTACCAGCAAAGCAAAGATATATTTCTTTTAACTTAATTTTATCAATTTGATCAACTTAAATTATTCTAGTTGACTTGGCTTCAAATTTGTAGGAAGCATAACTTAAAAATACTTGACTTACATTTTCTCAATTTAATTGACTCAAAAAGGTCCATGCAAACTGTAGCCTTAATTTTATTGCTTACATATTACTTTAAAATAAAGGCAAATATCAAATGCAAATTGACAGTTTTATTCAGATCAGAATCCTCCAAAATTGCTGATTAAGTTTTTTTTTTTAACAAAACTAGAAAGTTTACAAAAATAGCATATTATGCACATCAAATGCATACAATTCCCCATAAACAATATTCACATTATGTAAACACCTTTTTGATATAATTTATATAAACTTTACATATACATAACAGTTTTTGATAGAACATGTGGAATTTTAATTTGCTCAATTTTTATTCTTATACAATGAACACGCATACCATTTTGCATATGCATTTCACATACACAGCAATTTAACATAATTTGGCCTAATCTATATTGATAATGTTTTTCAACTAAACCTTATGTAAAACATTGGATAGAGAAACCTAATAATTTAACATTCAAAAAAATAAATAAAAATACCACATATACAGTACATCTATCTTTTCTTCTTCTGATCACTCTTTCTAACCAAAATGCAGTTTACAAAAATTATTCAACATCAATATATTAAATTATTAGCATACATAAACTGTTTACCCACTATTAATAAATGAATGTGAACATATTGGTTTTTCTCAGAACAGGCTCACTGTGTTTAAACCCCCTTTAAAGATGAACAACACTTTACCAGTGTGAGGGATGTGCCAACTTCGAAATACATTTGAAATCCTATTTGTGTCACCAGCAATAACATACTAATATTTTTGAGCCAGGATAGGTATAAACATCTCTAACAATAAGTAACAGTCCAAGACTAAACAAAATGACGACTTAGTGCTAACACAACATATAAAGCAAAACATGTTACATTTCTTTTTTAACTGCAGAAGAGTCACTAATCTCAAATCAAAAACAATTCTTGCATTATCAAAGACAATTATTTCTGCTTAAAGAAAGTATTTAATGTGAGATTTTCTGTATGCATATGTTCTTCAAAGCCGGAAAACATACTAACTTTGTATTAACACTTTGTTTTCTGAAAATTATCCACATTACTAACCGAGAATAAACCGGATATGGATGCAGGTACATGGCGATGGGACCATGAGACGTACTGCGCAGGCGCCTACAGCGCGCGTCTCATAAACCGCAAGCGAAGTCTTATCCACCGCGAACGAAGGAGTCACGGCCCAAAAACGAAAGAGCTCAACTAACGTGAATGAGAAATGAAGCAACAACGCGCCCATAGCTAACGACTAACGACACAGCCACACAAAAAAGAGGATTCTGCGCTGCACCCCAGAGTCAAACGGAAGAGGCTACGGAGGCCCCACAGGTCCACAAAGATAGTACGGAAGGCGCAGGAAAGTACGAAAGGCGCAGGCGTCCAAAACGCGCTTCTGAATAGGACATGAAGCAACAACGCGCCACGAACTCTCCGTATTAAACGTACGGCATCCTCACACATCCAAACCATATAGCATATGTGAATCACATTACAGGGATGCATTATTAACGGTACAACCACAGAAAATGCTCCGTATTAACAGTAAGTGCAATTATCCATATTACTAACGGTAGACAACGAATAACTAATGGAGTCACGGTCATGGCTCCAAAACGATCCAGCTCAACTAACAGAGCTACGAAAGCGAGCCCGCATGGATAAAAACAATAGACGTAGGCGCCTACAACGTGCGTCTGAAACCGCGGAAGCAAAACTGTCTCGGCTCCAAAACCAAACAGCTCCGCATGAACAAATACAATGTACATAGACGCCTACAACGCGCGTCAGAAACTGCGGAAGCAAAGCAGGCATGGGTTCAAAACGAAAGACCACAACTGTCGGAGTTACAAACACGAGCCCGCCTGGATATAATCAATGAACGCAGGCGCCTACAGCGCGCGTCTGAAATGCCGCAAGCAATGCAGGCACATATCGCATACATTCATCAATGTATTTCGGGTTACGCCGACAATAATCTCTTTCAAATCTATTTCGGGTTACCCAAGACCAGGGGATGGCGAGCGAAGCGAGCAGGGGGCGGAGCCCCCTAGTAAGTTTAATAATGCAGAACATGTTTTGAAAGCGGCACATGGCTTATGCCAGCCAGTGGTTTTTTAGTGAGTATCTTTGGTGAAAGTTTTTAAGCATCAAGCTCCAAGAAGAGTTTTTGAAACACTTCAAATGTATACTTTAATTCTTTAGGATACTGTAGATTGAATGCATATACAGTGCATCCGGAAAGTATTCACAGCGCATCACTTTTTCCACATTTTGTTATGTTACAGCCTTATTCCAAAATGGATTAAATTCATTTTTTTCCTCAGAATTCTACACACAAAACCACATAATGACAACATGAAAAAAGTTTACTTGAGATTTTTGAAAATTTATTAAAAATAAAAAAAATTGAGAAAGCACATGTACATAAGTATTCACAGCCTTTGCCATGAAACGTAAAATTGAGCCCAGGTGCATCCTGTTTCCCCTGATCATCCTTGAGATGTTTCTGCAGCTTAATTGGAGTCCACCTGTGGTAAATTGAGTTGATTGGACATGATTTGGAAAGGCACACACCTGTCTATATAAGGTCCCACAGTTGACAGTTCATGTGAGAGTACAAACCAAGCATGAAGTCAAAGGAATTGTCTCAAGGCACAAATCTGGGGAAGGTTACAGAAAAATTTCTGCTGCTTTGAAGGTCCCAATGAGCACAGTGGCCTCCATCATCCGTAAGTGGAAGAAGTTCGAAACCACCAGGACTCTTCCTAGAGCTGGCCGGCCATCTAAACTGAGCGATCGGGGGAGAAGGGCCTTAGTCAGGGAGGTGACCAAGAACCCGATGGTCACTCTGTCAGAGCTCCAGAGGTCCTCATTGGAGAGAGGAGAACCTTCCAGAAGGACAACCATCTCTGCAGCAATCCACCAATCAGGCCTGTATGGTAGAGTGGCCAGACGGAAGCCTCTCCTTAGTAAAAGGCACATGGCAGCCCACCTGGAATTTACCAAAAGGCACCTGAAGGACTCTCAGACCATGAGAAAGAAAAGTCTCTGGTCTGATGAGACAAAGATTGAACTCTTTGGTGTGAATGCCAGGCGTCACATTTGGAGGAAACCAGGCACCGCTCATCACCAGGCCAATACCATCCCTACAGTGAAGCATGCTAGTGGCAGCATCATGCTGTGGGGATGTTTTTCAGCGGCAGGGACTGGGAGACTAGTCAGGATAAAGGGAAAGATGACTGCAGCAATGTACAGAGACCTCCTGGATGAAAACCTGCTCCAGAGCGCTCTTGACCTCAGACTGGGGCGACGGTTCATCTTTCAGCAGGACAACGACCCTAAGCACACAGCACAACTCTGTGAATGTCCTTGAGTGGTCAAGCCAGAGCCCAGACTTGAATCCGATTGAACATCTCTGGAGAGATCTAAAAATGGCTGTGCACCGACGCTTCCCATCCAACCTGATGGAGCTTGAGAGGTGCTGCAAAGAGGAATGGGCGAAACTGGCCAAGGATAGGTGTGCCAAGCGTGTGGCATCATATTCAAAAAGACTTGAGGCTGTAATTGCTGCCAAAGGTGCATCAACAAAGTATTGAGCAAAGGCTGTGAATACTTATGTACATGGGATTTCTCAGTTTTTTTACTTTTAATAAATTTGCAAAAACCTCAAGTAAACTTTTCACGTTGTCATTATGAGGTGTAGTGTGTAGAATTCTGAGGAAAAAAATGAATTTAATCCATTTTGGAATAAGGCTGTAATATAACAAAATGTGGAAAAAGTGATGCGCTGTGAATACTTTCCGGATGCACTGTATGAACTCTAAAAAAGTGGCACAGGCCTGTGACACACTGTTGAGACCCGTCAGTACTTCTTGACCCTCAATTATGATACCAATGTCTTCAGGGCCATCAGACTGTTCTGCCCCTTCCTTGTTGATGATGTAGATGTTCAAAATGTATTGTAAAACATAAGGACAATCCACATCCTGCAAAAATTATAAATAGTAAAAAAAGATAAGCTTATTTTAACAGTATACTTAAAAAGACATTCCATGTATACCTTAAAAGCTTGATAAAGCAATCTAAACATATGCTGTGTATTACAAAAAAGAGTAAATTGAGTAACAAACATTTCTCATAAATAAACTTCAGGTAGGGGCGGCACGGTGGTGCAGTGGGTAGCGCTGCTGCCTCGCAGTTAGGAGACCTGGGTTCGCTTCCCGGGTCCTCCCTGCGTGGAGTTTGCATGTTCTCCCCGTGTCTGCGTGGGTTTCCTCCGGGCGCTCCGGTTTCCTCCCACAGTCCAAAGACATGCAGGTTAGGTGGATTGGCGATTCTAAATTGGCCTTGGTGTTTGTGTGTGTCCTGCGGTGGGTTGGCACCCTGCCCGGAATTGGTTCCTGCCTTGTGCCCTGTGTTGGCTGGGATTGGCTCCAGCAGACCCCTGTGTTCGGATTCAGCGGGTTGGAAAATGGACGGATGGAAACTTCAGGCAACACTTCAAAGCTTCAGTTAACAATTTGTAATCCAATCAATTTCGTAGTCATACAAGTGGAAAAAACAGGTATAAGAATATTACAGAACTTTTTTTGGACAGCAAATACACCTAAATGCCAACAAAGCCTTCGTGTACACATGTCCATTCTAAACTGCAGTTCCTAAAATATTCTGCCAGATTTTCAGTCAAATATCACAAAGTGCACATTTAGCTTACCAGGTGCACTTTGAATAGGCCTCTTTCCCCCATATACTCCATTAAGCAGCGAATGACGCCATCTCTTCTCTTCTCTATTGCATTTTCACCCTATAAAACAATAGGCATCTTTATTAAAAAAAATCCTCCACCACAGGTTACAAGTGCATTATATCCAATTTCCAGAATCTGCTTTGTCTTTACCTTGTGTAGACAATCCATAATGCCAAGCATCTTTTTGCCTGAAGCACCTCCTCTGACATTAAAAATTGACAATAGTTTTGATGTGTATTTGTCAAGAAAAAACAAATTTTGGCTCTATTTGCAAAGTAGTTATCCTCTGGAATTCTTATTTAACCTGTAAAGCACAAGAGAAAATGCTTCAACAAAAACACATTAGATAACATTGTTGGTTCTAACTTTAAAAAAATGACTCCACAAATTTAAATCTTACCTTAAATCTGCTGCAAAGAATTGAAATTTTCAACCGTTAGGAGTCAAACACACCTTTAAAAATAAAAATAAAAAGTTATGCTGAAAAATCCTCCGTTCTGACCTTCTGCAACCCGTGAAAAGTTAGTCGTTAGCGTTTGATCAACAATGCATATTGCCACAAACCAACGCTAACCCAGAACACTTTAATTATTTGACATATTACCAACAACTAATGTTTACTGGATAACAAACGATATACTTACTGTATAACTAAACGAACGTGTTGTTTGAGCCAGGCCCTAACGTTTCAAGACGCAAGCAAACTAACTGACAATGCTTTTGAGCTTCTGCGAGAATAAAATTTTTAAAAAAAAAGGCAGAGTGAGAAAATTTATTAAAAAAAAACCATATATAATGTGCATATCTTGTACATGAAATATTAACTTACTTTCACTGTGGCAGCCAGCTCCTTTCTAAACGCTCGGCAATTTTGATGAATTTCATCGGCAAACAGCAGCGTAAAAGTGACGAAAATTTATTCAAGTGCGCAAGTGCACGCATGCGCATTGTTCCCTATGACTGAAAAACAGAACTACACTTAAATAAACTATGTTGATTTTACTAGTGATACCACAAATGTATGAAAATTAAGTTAATTTTGTTGTACTACCTACACTGAGTTTATTCCTTAAAAATTTAAGTTAAACTAACACAAAACTGTATGTAGGAAAGAAAAATGACCTTTATTAAGTAAATTTATGTTTTTTAGATTAGCATATTTTACTTTCACAAAGAAACACTTTTTAAATTGTGTAAAATAAATGTAAAACGGTGATGCACTGTTTTAGAAAAAACAAAGTTACGATATTAGGATAAGGAAATGCCCCCTTTTACCATATTGTTCTGGTGAACCACAGACCTCTGAACAGGAGGGAAAAAAACTTAAACGAAGTTAGCAGACGCATTTTTCTCTTCATGTTGAAGGCTTTTTGAGGTTATGGAAGCCGATTTATGGTGGGTTGTATTCGATAAGCTGGCACACCTGTAGGACACCGTACACCACAAAAGTGAACTTTACTTCTCCACCAGACAATGTGCCATAACTTTCTTAAACACTGAATTCTTTTCAATGTGTATCATTAAATGATTCATGTTTGCTGTAGGTTGTTGTTATGTTACTGATGCAAACTGTGTACTGGTGTTTGATCCTGACAGTATTTTCTAATGGTTTATTGATTGGCATATTTATTACAGTGCATGGATATCAGGTTATGGTTAAACATTCACTTCTAATGGAATGTGTTGTAAAGAAAAAACAGTTATTTACTACAAAGTTATACTATAGACCTAAAAATATTGTCACCTTCTTTTTTACGGTAAAATTCTGGCAACCACAGCTGCCAGTACTTTACCGTAAATTTACATTATTTTTTACAGTGTGCTGTGAATTTAGGAAACTTGCAGGAGGTGAGTTTAAAACACATTGCACTTTTTCTCCAAATGCCCTCTTTAAATGCATACTGCCATTGAGCAGGAATAGAAACAACATTTTGCACAGAGCAGTTTCATAGAAAAAAACATTGTTGTTATACGGAGATTACCAACTAAGCAGAGGGTCTCAATAGATACCTACTGTGTTAACTTAAAAGCTCAGGCTCAACTTTTACTGTTTCGCCTAAAGGCTTAGCTTCATTTGAAAGCCTCTTCATGTTTAAATGTTATGTGCCAATTAATTAGGTGCTTTCTAATATATGTCGAGTGCTAATTGTAAACTATTTAGAATGAATCAAGAACATCATGATCTGTATAGATTCATTTTGATTTATATGGCTGATGTTGCAGATAAGCCCTGGGAATGATTGCGCATAGAAAAGTTGGTCAAGACCTTTCAGTGCTGAAAGGATTAAAATACTTTCCTAGAAGTCTAAATATTTAATTTCTTAATAGAGGACATTGCAGCTGACATTAATTTTATGGGACCTGTGAAGTCACTAATGAAGCTGATGTCAAATGGCATTCTTCTTGACATTAATTTGACAAAAAAAACGAGAAGCACTCATTTCAGTTTTCTGTCTTCACAACTTATTCAGAGAGCAGGGAGATCTGGCAGAATCAGGAATAATCATTCTTCGTCACGGCTTGTGAGTAATTCATTTATGCCATCTTTAAATTGATTTGTAACAGAAATAGAATAAGTTGGGGGAACAGACACAAAGAGGGGAGTGATAATTAATTAACAATAAAAAAGAAGGCAAGGTTTTTCCTCTAATTTTACAGAGTGATTGATCTGGGGTGGCTTTTTCCTCACTCTCAAACCCTTTATCTCTCTGTTTTTGCTGCATATTGTTCTTCTAATCAATGGAGAGTTTCACATGAAATATGCTTCTTGTCATAATGGTGTCCACCGTGTGTTAAAATGCCCTGTAGATATTGTTTGGTCCTTTTCTTTCTGAACATGAACAGGCCTTTACAAGGTGGAAAAAGGATATTATCGTAACTGTTACTATCATTAACCCAGATCTTTTTCCTGGCTCTGATTTTCTGTCATGGTCTAGAGCAGGGGTGCCTGATGTGTCTGGCATTGTGGGCTGAAATGTAGTTGGCAAAGTGGGACAAGGATCATTTGGGTGGGATGAAGGTTCCTGGTGCCTCTTGTAATGTTTCTGTCTATGCAAATATTTTAAATACCCCTCTAAAGATCATGTATAATAAAGTTTATCAAGGCACAAAGGCATAAATTAACACCTTCCTATGTTGTTATTACCTGTATTGTTCTGTAAAACACCCAAATTGAATTAGCACAACTGAAAGTAAGACTAAATAGTGTGACTGCACTTGCTTTCACTCTGCAACATGCACTGTGTTCTATTTCTACTTTGATTATTAGCTAGGCCATGGTGGAAAACTTTGCCAGGACATTGGGATGCACCCGATGAAGGATGACCAGGGATCTTTTATGAGCACAGAGAGTCATAACTTCAATTTTTCATCTCCTCCAAAGGACAGTGCCATTTTTAAAGCACAGTGTCACCGTCACTGCACTGCGGCCTTGGGATCCACATTTTTGATCCTTCCTAAATTCAAATTATTGTTTTAAGACAATGTTGGTGGGACGGAGTCCTGTCATGTTGGCAGAGGCAGATAAAAAGAATGTCACTGAACACTAAGGCATCTCTTATAAATGGTGATTTTTAAGCCGTTTTAAAAAAATGAGGAAAATCAGGTATGTGCTGAATATTTTCCATCATTGTTTATGAGAATTTACAATACTCGCCATTTGCTTGTTGGAATGTAGGTGTTAAAAATTTAGTGCAAAGTGATAATAAGGCAGGCACATCAGTTCTAAGATGTCACTCATGCACCTTTGGCAAAGGACAAAATAATGTAACATTTACTACAGGCATATGAGGAGTGATCTGGGGCCTCATGTATAACGTATGCGTAGAACTCACACTATAACATGGAGTAAGCACAAAAGCAGAAATGTTCATACGCACAAAAAAATCCAGATGCATAAATTTGTGCGAACGCCAACTTCCGCGTTCTTCCGCTACATAAATCCCGGTCAGCGTGAAAAGTAACGCACGTGCACACGCCTGCTGTCCCGCCCCAACTCCTCCCACAATTACGCCTCTTTGAATATGCAAGTCAATATAAATAGCCCTTAAGCTCAGCCTTCTGTGAAAAGACAATGGCAAAAGCACGAGGGAAAATAGAAGAATTTCAGTGAATACCAAGTGGAGGCAAGGAAAAACTTACTATTTGTTGGTTTAAACAACAAAAGGAAGTTGATTGAGTAACATAGCGTGTCGGAGAAACTCGAAAGCTCAAGTTCACAAAGCCACACAGTGCCCGAAATAAAAAAGAAGTCGTCACATATCAAAGTCGCCGTGAAAAGGCGAGTCGTAGCCCACTGTCTGAGTGTCATAAGAAAGCTTATTAGGGCACAGAGGAAAAAAAAGGCACACAGTGGGAATAAAGCACGAAATGTCAACTTTAATCTAGAAATTTCCTCTTTAATCACGTAGTTTATTTTGTCATTAAAGTAGAACATCATAAACTTCATCTTAAAATCGTTTAATTTACTAGTTTCTCAAATCCCATTGTAACTAAAGTAGCATGTTAAATGCTTTGTTTTGTATTTGATCTTCTACGTGCTCTATGTCTGTGAATCACTACGTGCTTCTGGGCTTTCTCTTCCTCCGACTGGACACAGAATCCATTACATTTGTAATATTACAATATTAATATTACATTCATATTTATTAATATTATGTAATATTTGTAATATTCAGTATTAATTGAAATACTGAGATGTATACGTGATACAATTTTCATAGTGATAGGAGTTAAAGCATGTAATTAAACATGGGAACACAGTGGTGCAGTGATTGTTCATGTGTCATGCAAGATGCTTGCTGCGCCATGTGCGACCTTCGATAAAATACTTTATTGTAGCAGTACTGTCTCTTTCAAACGTACTAACCCCCAATTCCTGTCCTTACTTTTCTTTCTCCAAATACCCAATCACCACACAATCAGCTCTGTAATAGATGTTAAGCCATCTGTAAGCTTAGAATGCTGATTCATCAAACCTTTTAAAGAACATTGAAATATCTTCATAGTACGTGTTTAATTATTCTATCCATCTATCCTTCCAGTGTCGCACCAGCACCAGCAAGAATACAGCGCGAGGCAGGAACAATCCGTGAACGGAGCGCCAGCTCCTCGCTAGCGCTGCGGCACTGTGTCCTCACATGTTTAATTATTAACAATATAGATTATTTAAATGAAGTTAATGTTTTATCTGTATAATATAATAAACATATTTTGCTGCATTTCATCTTAAAACTGATATCCTCATCATATGTAAATACGCACTTTATAAAGTGGCTCAGGTTGTGCAATATTATAAGTGCAGTGCAAGTTTACAGTGAAGTAATTGTACTTATAAGTACAAACAATTCTACAAGGAGCACTTGATGGACTGATTGAGAGCATTTATAGTTCTTGGGATGAAACTGTTTCTGAACCGCGAGGTCAGTACAGGAAAGGCTTTGAAGCATTTTCCATGTGAGAGCAGTTCAATAGACAGCATGGCTGAGGCAGCGTGTGCTTGATGCTGTATAACGATAATTCTCTTTCCGATCAGCTACTGTACAGCTGTGATTCACACTCAGATACAATGATATAAATATTCCAAGTGGTGCAGTGAGAGTAATATGGAAAAAGATGATCCGCTGTGGCAACCCCTAACGGGAGCAGCTGAAAGAAGAAAAAGAAGGTACAGTGAGAGTAACAACGCTAAAGCAGCTATAGTATTTAGAATACTTGGGCTATTCCCTGGACCAGTATATTGTTACAGGTTAATTACAATCAGATGCCTTAAACTAATAAACAATATGCGGTTAATTTCAGTGTATATGATAAAGCCGCGTCAGGGATGTGAATCTAAAAAAGAAAGGGTAACCACACAGGAATAGTAGCACTGCTTTGATGCTGGTGCCGGCAGTTTTCAAAACCGAGCAGAGAACTTGCATATGGCAGAGTTGGAGCTACTGTGAAAATGTGCGTTGCTTTACGCCAAGTTTAGGTTTTATACATCGTTATTTGAACGTGAAAATGTTCATACGCAACATTTTTGTGCGTATGCACCATTTATACATAAGACCCCTGGTATTAGGAAAAAAAGTAAAGTCAAACAAGTTTTAGTTTTTAACATAATCCTCTTGAATACTGATATATATATACATGGCGTCTTCACCAATGGCACAGAGCATCCCATGGGTATATAGCCCTTCAAGTGGTAGACACTTGGTGCCAGCTCTGGAGAGAAGAGTGGATGTGACATCCCTTTGAGTCATCAGTTTTGTACAGCAGCCCTTGTAACCCATGCACTTTAAATGGGCCTTCATCATGAAGTGGAAGAGGGATGGCCCACAGCTTCTCTCATCTCTCTCTTTTCACAAATGCTACAGAAAACAGTGTAATTTTGAATGGTTATGTGGGCCTTTTGTGAGATAAAGTCATTGTGGACTACACCATCAACATCATTTATTAATGTTTAATGAAGATTGATGAATAGTGAATTCAACTTATCCATCAACAAGTCCTATAGTGTTGGCTGTCTCCCACACCTAAACACTCTTTGATTTTTCCATTACGTTTCACTTTACAGTGGTTACATTTTCTTCTGTTATCGATGTTTAAGGTTTGCCAGTCGTGGGGAAGAGATTCCCTGCACAATTCACTTCTGTAGCCCATCTCTTGATTGTAGCATATGAAGGAGACTCCTGTGGCCTCATGTATAAACAGTGCGTACGCACAGAAATGTTGCGTAAGAACATTTCCACGTTCAAATCGCGATATATAACACCTACACTTGGCATAAAGCCACGCACTTTTCCACGGTACCTCGTACCCTGTCGTACGCAAGTTCTCCGCTCGGTTTTGCAGACTGGCGGCACCCAGCGTCAAAGCAGTGCTACTTTTCCTGTGTGGTTACCCTTTCTTAGATCCACATCCACGACGGCGGCTTTATCAAACACACTGAAATTAACTGCATATCGTTCATAAATTTAATGCATCTGATTGTAATTAACCTGTAACAATATAATGGTCCACAGAATGGTCAAACTATTCTAAATACCATAACTGCTTTAGCGTTGTTACTCTCACTGCACCCTTGCAAGTTACAGTGAGGTAATTGTACTTATGATAGTTATAATATTGCACAACCTGAGCCACTTTATAAAGCGCGTATTTACACATGATGACGATATCATTTTTATGATGAAATGCAGCAAAATATGTTGATTATTTTATACAGATAAAACTTTAACTTTAACTACACGGTGCCGCAGCGCTAGCGAAAAACTTGAGCTTCATGCCTCGCGCTGTATTCATGCTGTGGCTGGCGCAACACTGGAAGGATAGATGGATAGAATAATTAAACATTACAAAGATATTTCGATGTTCCTTAAAAGTTTTGAAGAATCAGTGTTCTAAGCTTACAGATGGCTTAACGTCTATTACAGAGCTGATTGTGTGGCGATTGGGTATTTGGAGAAAGAAAAGTAAGGACAGGAATTGGGGGTTAGTACGTTTGAAAAAGACAGTACTTCTGTAATAAAGCATTTCATTGAAGGTCGCGCATGGCGCAGCAAGCATCTTGCTTTATGACATGAACAATCACTGCGCCACCATGTTCCCATGTTTAATAACATGCTTTAACTCATATCATCATGAAAATAATATCACATATACTTCTCAGTATTTCAGTTATTCATAGAGCTGTAATATTATGAACATAATGGATTCTGTGTCCTGTCAGAGGAAGAGCACGTAGTGATTCAGGCACATAGAGCACATATAAGATCAAAATACACAACAAAGCATTTAACGTGCTACTTTAGTTACGATGGGATTTCAGAAACTAGTAAATTAAATGATTTTAAGATGAAGTTTATGATGTTCTACTGTAATGATAAAATAAACTACTCGATTAAAGTGGAAATTTCGAGATTAAAGTTGACATTTTGTGCTTTTTTCACACTGTGTGCCTTTTTTTTCACTGTACTCTAATAAGCTTTCATATGACACTCAGACGGTGGGCTACGACTCGCCTTTTCATGGCGACTTTGATATGTGATTTCTTTTTTATTTCGGGCACTGTGCGACTTTGTGAACTTGAGCTTTCGAGTTCCTCCGACACACTGTCATATATAACTGTTTAAACCAACAAATAGTACATTTTTCTTTGCCTCAGTTTGGTATTTGCTAAAATTCTTCTATTTTGCCTCGTTCTTTTGCCATTGCCTTTTCACAGAACGCTGGGCTTAAGGGCTATTTATATTGATTTGCATATTCAAAGAGGCGTAATTCTGGGAGGAGTTGGGGCGGGACAGCAAGCTCGTGCACGTGCATTTATTTCCACGCTGAGCGGGATTAATATAGCTGAAGAACGCGGAAGTTGGCGAACACACAGATTCCTGCATCTGGATTTTTCAGTGCGTAAGCACATTTCGGCTTTTGTGCTTACGTCATGTTATAGTGCAAATTCTACGCACGGCATTATGCATGAGGCCCCTGGTCTTGGTATACATTGAATTGTGAGAATGAAACTCAGAAAGTGTAGTGGTAGAAATTCAGTGATAGCACAACTACTTGCTTTGAAACTTTTCAGCATCTGGATTAACTTGGCTCTGAAATCAGAAACATCCATATTACTAACCGAGAATGCTAAACCAGATGGACGCAGGGACATCCGGCCATGGGCCGTAGCCGCAAAAAGACGTACTGCGCAGGCGCAAGAAAGGGCCGCGAGAGGCGGATGAGAGGCCTCGAGAGGCGGACAAGACCACAGAAAAAAGGAGTGAGCAAAGAAAAAAGAGGACAAAGAAATGAGACGCCGCAAGCACAGAAAAAAGGAAAAGGCAAAGAAAAAAGTAGTCAAAGGCAGGCACCGCACGAAACCCATTGCACACGAAACTAGCACACAAAAAAAAGAAGACGCTCGCGCACAACAGCAAGGCTCCCCCCCCCCTACAGGCACCGGACGGGATACACACCAAGAGGGGGATTTAACAAGCCCCTGGAACACAAAAAAAAAGAACACAAAACCACCCCACACACCCTACAAGCAACAGACGGGACACACACAAAGAGGGGGATTCAACAAGCCCCTGGAACACAAAACGAAAGAAGACGCTCGCGCAACAACAATCCTCACCCCCCCCATCAATAAGAAGTGACACCCAAAGCCACATATCTAAAGGAAACGTCCATATTAAAAAAGGGAGCAAAGCAACGCGCATATGACCGGCCAGAAAACAAGCAAGCAGGACTCCAAAAGCAGAAAGCTCAACTGACCGACATACAAAAACGGACAAGGCACGATACAAACAATGCACGACGTACAGTGAAACGGACTTTGCGCAAAGCGGAGGAGGATCAATTAAAAATCAAAAATAGCGCGTCACAAATAATGGACATGCAACAACGCGGCACTCAAACACCACAAGCAAAACATGCCCGTCGCAGACATCAACGCCAGACGTCTGCTAAACGCTTACGCCAGTTGGCTGACAACGCTTTCAATAATGAGTCCACTATTGAGGAAAATTCATTGGGATTAATGAATGTCATTTGCAATCATTGTCATTCACTTAACTTCACAGAAGAAACAACTGGCAATACAAATAATGAATTTACACGTTGTTGTCAAAAGGGGCAGATTAGACTGCCTCCTTTACATTCATATCCTGAATGAAAGTAAAAACTTTATGAACTGCATTCCTACAATAGATCATTTGCTTTTGCATCTACCGGAGTACATATCAGGCCACCAAAATGCAATGGCCCATACTGCTTTCGCATATGTGGTTAACACAACGCACTATATTATGTCCAAAAAATATTAATGTTAATCACATTAATAACCAGGTCATTTCATTACTTCCTGGAGAGACACGGCTCTTTCTAAGCTCTGACAAAGTTGACTCTGATGACGACAATGAACATCTGAATTTCCACTTAGAATATTTGAACACTATTAACCCGGACGGATGACCACAACACAACCTTACCCTTAAAAACGGAACAATAATCATGCTATTAAGAAACCTTAACACTAAACAGGGTTTATGCAATGGCACACGGTTAGTCGTCAACACCATAACACACGATGTTATTCAAGCAACAGTTCTTTCAGATTCACATGCTAACAATACTGTTCTCATTCTTGGAATTGACCTTACGAGTTCTGACCTAGAATTACCTTTTACATTGAAACACCGACAGTTCCCCATTAAACCTGCATTTGCCATGACCATCAACAAATCACAAGGACAAACCATGGACAAGGTTGGCATCTACCTCTCTGAACCCGTTTTTGGACATGGACAACTTTATGTTGCCTTCTCATGTGTTCGACGTTCATCTCACGTTAAAGTTAAAAATGCTCCATGCCAAGGAAGACTCATTCAAAGACAAGACACCATCTTTACTACTAATGTTGTATACAGAGAAATATTCCAATAAAACATTACTCTATGCCAAACACTCTATTTTGTATTTATATAGGCATCATCCAAACCTGCACACTATTCTATATCTAATTCATACATCTCACTCTTTGTCATGCCCCAACGCCAGGGGTTGGCGAGCGAAGCGAGCAGGGGGCAGAGCCCCCTAGTACTGTACTAAAAAGTTCAAATGCTTATAACTTGTAATTCATATACTGTATTTCAGTATGCAGTGAGATAACACCTTGTCCCTCACAAAACCAATGCCATAAAATACTCCTTTCAAGTTCAGGTTTAGAAATGTTTGGCAGGTGTTCCTTAAATGAAATAATCAATAAATATGCTGATTTTATTTGTCAACGATAGACACTATTTAACAGTTTGTCACATTCCTTGACACGTTTTTATATGCTGTATATGTGGAAGAATGGAGAAGAGATACAGAAGAGTCATCTGGCACCTGACTCAGTAGCTTGTGCTGTGGGCCGTCCTTTTAATGCTGTGGACAGGACTGAAGTTTAGTTTTGTGCAGAAACCTAGAAAGAGAGTGGGAGTTCTGTGCATTCCTCTGGAGTTCTGGTATCATAGCTTAGATTTTAAATTGGGTGATGAGGTGCTCTGTGAACTAATTTGGAGTGGTATATTTAGTCATCCTACTTTTAGTTGATTAGCCCTTTCACAATTCATCTAATATCTCTGGAATACTAAGAGCATATTTTATGCCTTAAAATGTTGTAGTCTTTGAAGTCCTCCACACTTTCTTGTTAATAAAACATATTGCCTTTTCTCTCGCCTCTGTAAATAAGTGTTTACTCTGCCAATTTTCATTAAAACTGTACGTTTTCGTGTTTCAATGGCCCTTTCAGTCTCACTTCATTTTCTGAAATTATGACACGTATTAGGCAAATTGATTTATAAAGACCAAGAGAAGCATATCTTAAATTCTGACCCCTAGTGGACTTTAAGAGTATTCTAGAGCATATAGAAAGGCATGAACAAATTAAAACATTAGAACATTAGGACAAATGTGGCAAAAGCAGGCTATTCAGACCAAAATCTATAACATGCACTATTTGTAACTCACAATTTTCCAATTCTGGCACAGTCTCATGGTTTGGGCTGTTAAGTTAGTTGTAGGCTCTAAATTGTAAGTATGCGTGTGTGAGAAAGTGCCCTGGGATGATATGTTTTGCTGGTCTGCTTTCCTGCCTTATAAATAGTGACACCAATAATAAGCTTATGCTGTAATACCTAGAAGTGGTTCAGAAAAAATTTGTTTGTTATTGTTGTAGAAAAGCTGAGTGAAAAGGTATTGACTGAAACAATGACAAACAAGCTATGTGTTGATAAATTGTACTCACATACTCACCATGCATGGGGACAGTTGTCATCTTCCAACATAAAAAGTAAGGGCTGCATTGTCAATTTTTTTTTACTTCTTTTCAAAAAAATTACTTAACTTTATAATTTGAGTGATGACAGGCTTTTTCTTTTCAGCCTGAGGATTTTGCACACAATCACAGAAACTGTACAGTCCACCACTCTTCCTCTTCCTAACAAGTATGTCTTCTGTCTATGTATTTCTTTTCAGCTGAACAAAGTCTGCAAGCAGCAAATGGCTCCTCAAAGGCTCAGTGGGATTCTATACCATTAGAAATTTAGAGGTGATGTGCTTAAAGAGCAGGAATCAAACAAATGCTTGCCAGTCATCTTAACTTTCCTAAGCAGGGTATTTGTGGTTATTTAGCTCAGACTGGACGTTAGAAGGAACCCGTGCCAGAGAATAATCCCCCTCTCTCCTAGTGACTCGTTTGGCCCCAGACCCCCTTACCCACATGCAAAGTTCTTGTCCAGCTGCCCAGACATTGCACACATAGAGCATTAAATTCATTTAGTATAGTATCACATTAAGAGGCTTTTTTTATTTTCATTACAATGGGCTTGTACGTCATCACCCTTTAGCAATTGCTTTGCCTCTTTGGATGCCTTTTGAATTGTTGTCCAAGTTTCTTGCACAGACTCAAACACCATTTTTGGGCAAAACTGGAGTTCTAGAAAGGTCTGCACTACCATTTAATAATGAAAAACATTTATGGTGGCATCCACTACCTTTGTAGCAGTATCCATGGTTATGCAAAATCCTTAAACTGAAATTAAGTACTGCAAAAATGAATTTGTAACTTTGTAGGCTCCCTTGCTAGAAAGCTATTCATTAAATGTCGGAATTTTGTCTACATAGTTGACAAGCCATTTGGACTTTCATCAGTTAGGATAGATGTGTGATGGTAGTAAGGGATATATCATCTACTGTTAAATTCTGCTCTGTACTTCTAAAATTTATATTTTTTATTTCTTACTATATTGAGGAATTGTTCTGTTCTGTGTACTGCATTGTATTGTATTGACCCCCTTCTTTTGACGCCCACTGCACGCCCAACCTACCTGGAAAGGGGTCTCTCTTTGAACTGCCTTTCCCAAGGTTTCTTCCATTTTTTCCCTACAAGGTTTTTTTTTTGGGAGTTTTTCCTTGTCTTCTTAGAGAGTCAAGGCTGGGGGGCTGTCAAGAGGCAGGGCCTGTTAAAGCCCATTGCGGCACTTCCTGTGTGATTTTGGGCTATACAAAAATAAACTGTATTGTATTGTATTGTATAGTAAGGTCAGGTTCTATTTCTTGATAATGAAGGGGTACCTGCTAACATTCATAGTTAATTTTTGTAAAGAGCTCTCCTGTCATCAGTGTTGTGAACAGTTCATTCAAAGTCGGCACAGAGTATACAGTACACCTCATATTCATAGTGCAAATGCTGGCCCTCAACAATTCAAAGTCTGTTTTGCTGAAGCTTGACATGAACTGTGATGAAAGTTGCACTTCAAGTCTTCATTCACTTATCTCAGAATTCATAGAGGTTTCTGTTTGGAAGGAACAAAGAAAGACAACAGCACTATTGTGTCACTTTTCCACTGACAACACAATCAGAAACTAGAACAAGGCTGAAGGTTGAGCCCCAGGTGTGTGTTTGTTACCAGAAAAACTAGTATGTTCACTTTGCTGTCAGTTCAATACATTTCCTAATCTGTAGTACATAGAAAGCAAGTGTCGCACATTATGGCAAGCATATTAAGATAATAAAGTGAATTTTTCAAACTGCAGCCTCAGATACATGTCAGAGGGGGACACTTTTACATTTTTTTGGTGCACTGGGTGGTTCCATTAGGCACCCACTGTTGGGACTAGGGGGGGTGAGAAGTTAAAAGGCTGTCTGTACTTATTAGTGGTATTTGCTGTCCTGCAAGGGAAACACTGCTTTGAAGTCTGGCCTTGGTAGAATGTCTGTATTTACCTGGCTTGGAAATATTGGTTCCTAATCAGCATATCTGTACTTATTAATGTTTGGTAACCATACATTTTGTTTGTGTTTTTATTAATTGTTAAACCCAGGCAATTTAGATGTGCAATTGATTAAACTGTTTGTCCAGGACTGACAACAGAGGGGTGAAGTAAATATAAACTGCTGGCCAGCAGAAGGCAGGAGGGAGAGTCCACAGGAAACGCTGCCAAGACACTCGGACAGGGCACAGGGGCTCGCAGGCAGACAAGGGTACCTGGCTGGCACAACGTGAGGCACAAGGACGGCAACACTTCCAGGGAGGAAGAGACAGCTCCACAAAGAGACGCCGGATGTGGGTTCAGCGAGAGAGGGAATCTGCATGAAAGGACCCAGCAAAGCTGACAGACGAGAAATGAGGCGTGCCTAGGTCCCAGCAACACAAGGAGCCCAGAGTGGAAGAAAAAGGGACAACGAAGAGACGCTGACAGGGAGTCAACAATTTGACACAACTTCTGCCGGGGAACAGAGTGCATCCATGAACAATTAAGTGTTGGGGTAACACAGTGCCCAAACTGGACTCTGCACCACTAAAGGTTGTATCCTCCAATTCTTGTTTTTTACGGACTTTTAGAGTGTGGACTGTGTATTTTCCTTTTACAAAAAAGGAAATTAATTCCTGATATGTTTAGGTTCTGTTATGTTCGTTTATCTTTTTAATGTACCTTATATTGTCTTGTACAATAGAACTTACTGTTGCCTTTTTTCTGAAATTACTGTTGTGTCTTTCATTGTGTGTTTACTCACCGCCCAATTTAAAGAAACCTGTGTGCTATTATTGGTAAATTTCAGGAGTTCCCAGTCTCTTAATAAAACTGGGTGGCGTAGTCGGATATTTTAATGGTGTTTAAGTTAGATTACCTATAAGTTTGACCAGACACCTGTGACATACAGGCTTATAATATCTACATATTGACACATGGGGAAAAGACCATCAGTGACTCAATCCCACTATATTCATAGTTAAGACATTGCCAAATTTGATATTTGCAACAGGAACCAACCAGCCAAGTTGAGATATTTCATAATAGGTTCAATGACAAAACACAAAGGAAGCAAAAGAAGAATCCACAGCATAGTAAGAGAATAGGAAAGTTCACATCAGAGGGAATTACAGTAGTGGCTGGTATGTCATGTCAAATTCAAAATCCAGGAACTGGCTTACCTTACTGCAAAGAAGCTTGGCTCTGGGCAACTGCAGACCATTGCCACATTACATGAACCAGTCAGGCCTCTCCTGGTCTTCTCGTAATGCCTTAACTGTAAAACAGAGAACCGCTAATTACTGCTTCCTAATCACATTCCATATTAAATGTATGGTGTGGCATATTTGAATGTATAAACTAATATTATTTAGGATGTAATCGCTTTAATTCATCATTGCACTTAACTTTGTGACAAAAACAGTTTTGACGCAGTATACTATGGTTTAGTGTGGTTCAGGACCAATTCACATTTTCCACATGTACAGATCTGCACTTAAAGTACTGCTTGCAGAAAGAATGATGCCATTTTGATTTTAATATGGAAGACCTCACTGATTTAGAGAGCTACCTATGCATCTTCAAAGGTTTGTGTCCACACTGCATTGACTGCACATGAGCTGCAAATGACACACAAGAAGACTTTCAAGAAGAAGAAGAAATGGGCATGTGCAAACTGTGCAGCAACCGCTTTAGTATGAAGGGGCAGCCATTCAGCTTAAATGTATGTGCAGGCATGTTTACTAAAGTAGTCTAGTCACCTGTACATTGTTCACTATGGTTTTCTTACCTTAACAAACGTGTTTCTTACAGTTTTTTTTTTCATCTATACAAACCATCAACTACACAAATGTAAATGTAACTAAGAAGACTCCTCTGGAAGTAGTTTGTTGTTGATTGTGAAAATTTAATGCAAGGCTTATAGGGACCATTCTGAAAACAACATTGGGAAAGGATTTATAGGTTACACTTCAGATCATGTTTATCCTTTGTTTCTACAGTAAGGAGGACAGTAATCCTTTAGAATTCTTGTGTGCCTGCCTCTGCCAAATTTAACCTTTCCCATCTCCAGAGCTCCAAAGATCCAGAAAATGTCCATCAGCTGAGGCAGACTCTTGAAAACAGCACAGCAGTATGAGTGGACTATGGAATTCAAGAGGTTGTTTTTTTTCCTTGCATGAAAGCAAAAACAACATGGAGTTGTTTTGCATCTCCCAACATTTTTTACACCTGCTTATATACTGCACATATTTTATTTTGACTACTGATGGCTTTAGAGATGTCCAACAGAATTGTGTCAATGTGTACTGTCTGTTTTATTAAATGGAGCCCTGTTTTGTTTTATTCACAGGTCTAGTATTGACTGGGTCTGGTCGTGATAGAGAGACTACCTCCTTCAAGATAGACAGATAAATACATTGTCTGAGAGCTGTTTTTAGGACTGTCATGCTTAGCATGCCCTGCATTTGTTGAATTGTCCTGCATTTGTTGAATTGTCATGTGAAGGAGACAGCACATGGAGATAAGGTGTGTAAGCTGCCCTTTAAATTTGTCGGAGAAGGCAGAAAGGTGGCACCAGAATGCTGGAAAGGAATCTCTCAGAAGAGGAAAAATGAAACATGGTTATCAGAAGATTGCTAAGAGTCAGAAAGTGTGTGGCTCCACTTGAGGCCCACTTATTTAGGGCAGAGTTTTCTGGTGGACACACCAAGGTTTATGTAATGCATAGAAGTAAAATGGCTTATTAGGTGATCATGAGTATGTTAAATTAAGGGTAATGCTTTTGTTTTATTCTTGCTGTTATTCTGCAGTGTGTTTTGTAAGTAATTTTTGGACACACAGTATGCCTTTCTTCTTGTTCAGACAGCTGGAGGATGCAGCAGTCCCTTTTAGGCCATTGTACATTTGTTTTCCAGACAGAGGAAAAATACTCAAAGTGGTCATCAGGGCAAGATGTCGGTGAAAAGCATCTTGTAGTTTACTGTATCATCTGAGGCATTTGAAAGCTCTTTTTAAAACTTCCTTCTATAAAGGACATAGAAAAAAATGTTTGTATTAAAGAATATCAAATCATTGACCTAGTAAAGATACTTTATTCTGTATTTTTCACTTCAGTAAAATTATGTTGTGCTTTTATTTAATGCACCACTGCATATGACATTAAACACTTTATGATGGCGAGATTAAAGCCATTTGGTAAATTGGAGCTTTCTCGATTGCGACTTGATTTTGACCGTCAAGGACAAGCGTATCAGACAATCAGCTAAGGACATCACAATTTAGTAACACCCTGCTTAAAAAACCATCTTGATCTTAGGCAGATAAGCTGAAAGTACATTTTTATCAAAGGAACACAAGTGACAATTGGTTTGGAATTATTGCAATGAATCAATTTTTATATTGTGTATAATCACTAAAAGCTTTACAAAGCAATTAGGTTGAAAGATATGCATGAATATAATTGTAGATATAGACAATGTATACAGTTCAGTAAAATAACAGATTATAAAAGAAAGGGTATTAAGTCAAAATTTAACAGATTAACAGTGGAAAAGCCAGTTTTTAAAAGCAATCAGAAAGGATGGCATTCCAACAGATCTACGCAGGACTGTATGCTACACAATTAACAAGAAAATTAGTATAATGTACAACTATCTGCACAGTTCAGGTGGTTCTCACAGTGGATTTTGGTATTTTTTACATTTAAGAGAAGTACTGTATAAGTATTTCTAGATCTCTTAAAAAAAAGCCAGACAGACTATGTAAGAGTGGTGGCACAATGGTTATTGTTGCTAACATACAGCTCCTGGGTTCAAATCCCAGCTCACTGGCTGTTTTGTGGGCTTTGCACATCATCCCAATGACTGTGTGGGTTTTCTCCCCACATTCTATAAACAAACATGTTAGCTCAACTCATGACCCTGAATTGGTGAACTGCGTGTAAGTGCCTGGATCTGGGTCACCGTCAAGGAATTGTTCCCCACCTTGCACCCAGTGCTGCTGGAATAGGCACCAGCTCTCCATGACCCAGAAGTGAATAATCTGGATAGAAAATGTGAATGAATGAATTGACAGGACAAACGTGTTTTATTTGTATTACAAACTTTAATTATTTTTTCTTGGGAGAGAGACAGTAGTAGGTGGTTAATGCTGTTGCCTCTTGGATCCAGTGCCACGTGTTTGAATCCCATACCCAATCATCATCTGTGTTGAATTTGTAGGTTCTCCCCATGTGTCGTTTGATTTTCCTTTCCATTTTTCCAAATACGTGCAGTTTAGTTTAACTGGATGCTTTATACTAATCCAATTGAGTGTGGGTGTGTGTGTGTCTCATGTGATGGATTGATTGGTGTCCCATCCTGTGCTGGTTACTGCTTTATGCCAGTGCTACCAGGAATGGGAAATAGATTTGAGAACATATGTATAGACTGTGAAATAAGCACAAACAAAAGCATAAAGGGTTGGGGCACAAGCTGATGATCCTCGTATAATTGGTGGAAAGCAAAAAAAAAAAACATGCTTTAACACAAATCGTAATAATGTCTTTCTAGACATAAGTCCAATGCTAATCTGACTCAAAATGGCGTTTCAGCTGGTTATAAGGCAGCAGAAGCAGAAGGGACAGATTCAGATGACCAGAACTGGAAGAGGACACAGATGTCGTCAAGCCATCGGATTTGCAGGTAGAAGAAGAGATGAGGCATTAGGTAATAGTGCCATCTCTCAAATTGGGGTGGAAATATCATTCGTCGAGCCATGAAACTGTCTCCCAAGTGCACATGTGTGACAATATATATGTAAGTTTGATTCCACTCATCTAACTGTCTATATTCAATCGGAAATAAAATTATGGTTCCAGCATCAATTTATAAAAAGCATTTATCTCTAAAATGGAAAGCAACATCTTTTTTTTTCTTCAAAACAAGTCCTTGGCATTATTATTATTATTCATGCACCAAATTATACAGTTATGGCCTAATTATTATGCTGACACATATTCAATAATGAAAAGCGATATTCCTCATGGTCACTGTGACTACAGCTTTTGTCCTTGGCATTAAGAAAATGATAAACACTGATTGAAAACAGATTATACGTTTCTCTAGTGGCAAGCTAAATATTAAAGTATAAATGTTTTAGATAACATAAAGTGTTTCTTTACAGCAATACTTTAAAATGCATTAATGATTTGTCTATTTAAATGTCTTGAATAGGTACAGTATTTCAGAAAATACTCCATTTAAAAGTTCTCTAGTGCTAACAAGTCCTGTGATGTCAAAGTTTTTTGTTTGAGGTGGCAGACGCAGCCATCAACTGCACTTCCAGGATGCAACGTTGGCATCAGGGGGTCTCAGTGCAACAAATGAAGCAACATCTGAAGGTCCACCTCCATTATGATTTGCATTGAGTGACCCCCCACAGTTCAATTGCATCTTGAAGTGATTTCAGGTGGTGCGTATAATGAAAACAGTTAAAAATGCAAATTGTTTATAGAATAAAGCTTTCCAGAAAATCCACTTTCATGTTCGAATGCTGGCAATTTCTTTCTAAATCATTCATCTCCGTGACTTTTCCTGTTTGTTCCTGATCCCAAACAGTAATACTGTGAATTAAAGAAAGCATTCATTTTAAACTGCTAACACAGTGGCCCATCTTCAAGAATTCTGGTTTGTATCTCAACCTGGAAATGTACTGTGTGCCGATTGCATGACCTCTCTCTGTCAGTTTTGAGTGAGCTGACTGTTGCTCATCTAGGGATTTTTCACAGCTTGCACTCAGTGCTGCCCACAACCTTGAGCTTGATAAACAACTCATAATGCTTATGAATGAACATCAACAAAGTGACATTGTGTTTAGTCCCTGTTGCCATACTGTGCCAATAGTCTGGGGGTGAATCTCAGACACATGCATCTTAGTTTAATCGGTGATGTTAAACTTGCCCAGTATCAGTGAATGTGTTTGTATTATCTGGACAGCACCTTTCCCATGTCTCAAGAGCAAGTTTGAAGGTGTGAACTCTGACTCCACAGTTTGTTTCTGCCATGGTAAGACTCCGCTCCACTTGACTGTAAACTAGGCAAAGTGTGAGAGAATGGATGGATGGTCTTTATAGATTGCTTAGTTACATTCCTTTTGCCTCCTCTCTGTAAATCTAATGTTTATGTTTGTTAGATTATTGCACATTTGTGTTTGTTACATCGCTTAATTTGTAAGAATTTGGAATAGTAAATATTTAGTTAATGTTGCTGCAGTTTGAACCCTTAGCCCAGTCATTGTCTGTTCAGAGTTTGTATGTTGTCCCTGTGTCTTTGTTAAAGTCCTGGTTTTCATCCCATTGCCCCAAAGATATGTGTGTCATGTGCGTGTTGTGTAAGTGGGCTCTGTGATGGACTATTTAGTCTTCCTCAGGTGTGCAACTGAAATCGAAAGAGCGGGTGACATATAAAGGAGGAAACAAAGCCTGAGCAAATGAAAGGAGGAAAGGTAAGAGTGGGTGTGAACTGATCCTGTCTCATGCATAGTGCTGCTGGGATAGGCTCTAGCCCCTCCACGCCCAAGTTACATTAAGCACTGTTAGGGAAAAAGCTTAATACTAGATTACTTTATCTAAGATTATACAATTCATTTTCTTAATGTGTAAAATATTAGTTAAATGGAAAATTTACATGACATATGCTTTATTTTACTGCACTGGAACTGCTTTTGCCTATGTACCAAGAAATAATTATGGAAGCAAAATAGAACTATATATTTCCTTTTTTTGAATACCGTGCAGGTGTTGATTTGTTCCTGGAAGCTGTTTGGTTTGGGGGATGTGGTAAAGGGAGCTGTTTTGACAAGAATTATGCTCTACAGTTCACTAACAAAAACTTTTCAGAAAGAAAGATAAAAAAAAAAATCTTTTATGTATAGCTCAAGCATGTGACATGCAAAACTTTTATTTAAAAGTACAGTTTTCTTTGTTACTCAGAAGTTTAGGATTTTAAATTTGAAGCTTTGCATAAGATGTAAAAGCTTATAATTCTGTTTAATATATGTAAAGAACGTTTGATTACTTACATCTCTAATGTGATATAATATTAAATCTATTCCAATGAGCTTAACTAGAACCCTATTTATTCTTTTTAAAAAGACCTTTATCTTTATTAAGTTGCAGCAAGTACTTTTTTTTATGAATTTTAATTTGAATTTGAAATCTTAAGCGCAAAGTAGACACTTTTGTAAAGTAACAGTGTGATAGCAAGTGCTTCCTCTTCAAATGTATTCAATGGCAGAATGTGACACACACACACACACACGCACGCACACGCACACACACACACACACAAGGAACTGCACCCAGGCCTAGCCGTGATTTCAGGAGGGCACCAGCAGACATCAACAGTCAAAAAAAAAAACACCCCACCAAAAAGACTATGGGGGAAAATATTTAGCGTTCTTGTCATCTGGCAGCATAGAAAAAGTGACTTCACCTCGAAAAGCAGACGCAGACATGTTCTGAACCAAAATTACCTTTTTATGTCCTAAACATCAATGCCAGTCCACAACTAAAAGAGGTAAAAAGATAAATGTTGTCTTGCAAATTCGAAAACAGACCACAATTCTCTCTCCAAATGTATCACACTGGGTCTGTGGTAACTACTGTGATACTTTCTGAACAAACAAAAATGAATTTATATGGTTCAGTCCAAGATTTAGTGTCATGTCATGAAAATAATGTAAGTGCTCCTGACAGTCATTGGGTTTACATTTGTGCTAGGCTAGGCTTGTGTGGTAATGATAGATGGCCACCCTTCTCTTTAAATACGAATGTGGGGGGTTGAGGAGGGAGACATGTTTCTGGTGTCCCAAAGAATAACCTGAATCTGCTAATCACACTGATCTACATGTTCTCTGATGCCCTTATATCCGGGACATCATGACTGACAGCGTCTGTTGCCCAAGAAGTTGTCCCTGCCATGTTTATGTCCTCTGTTTTTGTCAATGTCTCTCTCAGAGGTCTTTCGAGAGACTTTCCCTTACATTTTACTATACAGTTGGCAGTCAGGGACCTGTTCCAAGTTGTATCTTTGCATTTTCTTGAAGACAACTACACAGAGATACGACTTAGAGTAAACCAAAATGACATCAGGTGAAAGCGCTGGTACTACCTAAGTGAAGTTTGCACATTTTCCCAATGTCTGTATGAGTTTTTCTCTCTGGGTATTCTGGTTTTCCTCAGTCAGGGTTACATGGTGAGTCTAAAATAGCCTCATATGAGCGAAATGAGTGCACTAAAATGGACTGGCACCCTGTCCATGGATGGTTCTTAAAGAGCCAATCTATGCTGCTGGGATTAGATTCCAGCACCCAATACCTCAAATTGAATTAAGCAAGCTTGAAAAACTAATATTATATAATTTAAATATTTTTGAGTTAGGAGGAGGTTGGGAGCATGTGCTGATTACAGCACATTGCTGAACCCACCACACGACGAACCACCTGGATTGGGTTCCGAGTGCAGCCGTGCAATGTTAGACTACTTTAAATGCAATTCAATGATTTGTTTAGAAAAACATGCATAATTTAAGTTAACAGGAAGCTGTACATGACATATGCTTTATTTTACTGCAGTAGACCAAAACTAATTTATTAAAGAAAGGACCGTGAATTAGATAAGTGAGTTGGAAAATGGATGAAGGTAATACTACTCAATTTTTCCATAGATTTCATTTTACTAATATTTCTTCTAATACTAATAAATGTGTCCTTGCAATGAATGTAATAAATCAGTCTCAGCCTGAGACGATGTTTTGTCTTCACTGCCATTAACACATATAAACCTGCTACACGACACGACATTATGGTAAAGTGTGATTGATTAGGAATGACACATTTGTCTGTCAAATAAACTTCAATTGTTTTCAAATTTCCCAACTTTGGACTCATCCCTGCCTCTCTTGGATAAAATAAACTTTTAACGTTCCAAAATGATGTCTCTAAATAATGAAGTGATTGAATGAAAACGTCTGTCATTTAAATGCACTTATACTTTTGGTAAAATCAAATAATAGTAATGAAATATTTATATTATAACCTGGCAGCTTTATATGCTTTCAGCAGCAGGAACTGGTAATAATAATGAGAGGCAAATGGTTGGGTGGATGGCTTTCCACCGTTAAAGTTTCCCACACATTAGAGTTAGCAGCAGCACTTACAAGAATGTGAAGGATAACAAAAGCCCAGTACGAGCAGAATGACAACTTTGAAACATACAAGACATGAATTAAAAATAACAGGCATAGTCCAGTTGCACAAGAACTATGATAAGTCATAAGCACGAGAAGTGCAGGAGAGAACAAGCATCAAGATGGAACACTACACACCTACACCCAGCATCCACCCATTAGCAAATTTGCTTTGTCCAGTTTAAGGTCATGGGTACAAGAGCTTATCTCAGCAGCAGGAGCAGGTGGTAGGTGGTGTGTACTCATACACACACCAAAGACTATTCATACAAGGGGAACATAGTGTACACCAAGACAATCTTTCAACACCACAGCACATAGAAAACAAACCAAAACCACACACATTAGGACAACATGGAAACTCCACACAGCCAAGGCTATGTCTACTCCTCTTGCATCTAACTGTCATTATTAGGATACAAATAAGGGGGAAAACTCTACATATAAAGGTGAATTGTTAGGAAAATGGCAAAAGAGAGTTAGGAATGTAAAACTGTGGAAAATATTAATATTTGTAAATTTTATCTGGATGTAAATCTCACACTGCTGCTCTCCTCTAAATGATAATTAAGAGAAGAAATAAATACCAGCTATTTAACTGTATTAGCATTAGACCCGAGCGTCACTCTGGCTGTAAAAACAGTGCTAAAAGCGTTAGTCCTGAACGTCACTTGGGCAACTGTATATGTGCATCTCAGGTAAGCGTCAGACCCCGGGGATTACTCGAGCTGTCTTAGTACCAAGTGTTGATCAGGATATGATATAGGCATGTCTTGTGTAAGCAACAGGCCCGAGTGTTACCCAGGCAATGGTGCAGACACATCTTCTTCTAGCCTCAACATGGCATCTCGTAAGAAACTTTTTCAGTAGCCCAGGTGTTGCACACTCTTGACGGTGATATGAGAAGTGATGACGAAGTGAATCTGTCTTCAGACAGTGAAACTGAAACAGACAATGAAATCGAAAGTGATTCTAATGAATCAGAAAGTGACGCTCGTGTCAATTGCACATGTGCACTGTGCTATTCCAAAGCTGATCAGTCTGGAAAGAAAACCCACAAGGAATCACACTACTATTGTCCCGATTGTGATGTCTGACTGTGTAATTCACCCTTCTTCAAGATATACCAGACAACACATTTTGACAATAGCTACGGTACTAGCATTTTTTGTATAATTATTATTATTAATAGATTATTCATTATTATTTGTGTCATTGTTATACTTACTACACTTCTAGCTTTGTACTTTTAGTGTTTTGCAAACTTACAGTAGAAAGAGCAGTAATGCAAGTATGTAATTTTTCAAACCAAAAAATGCAACACTTTTTATATGTTTTTGAGAAATAAATTAACACTATGGAGGTTAAACAAAGAGATCAATAGAGGGGAAGTGACTCACTGATTCTGACATTGGTTAGAATAAAAACCTCCAACCACAGGGGTCCCCCAGGACTGAATTTAAAAAGCACTATGTTAAACCATACACAAGGTGGAAAGTTTCTGTTGGCTTGAAAACAGTAAGAAAAAAAATGTAACTAATTAGGTAATGCTTTACTGGCATGTGAATGCTTTGCAAATGGGTACACTGCTAACTGTATATGGAACCAAGGGTGGCAGTTTTATATTTATGTTCTGTTCTGTTTTGATCTGAATGAAAACACTAATTACCGAATGATTGAGCAGAGCCTTTAGAAATTTGAAATATCAAAACAAAGTGTTTTGAAGTTTGTGGAACTGTTTTAAATGTAAAATGAAGGGAAGTGGATGGCACTTAAATCCAAAACTTTAAGGGCAAGTCCCAGAGCAGCAGTGTAGGATCATTGGTCAGACCCACCTGTGGGTTATTTTCTTTAAAGGTTTGGCCTGTAAAGGAGTAAAATATCAGTTGAATTGAAAATGTTTCAAATATCTCTATGTGATGTCATTAACTGGCCACAGTGAAGTTAGTGTAGAGCTGTGTCAGGGTTCAACTGCAAAGGCAAAAAAGCTTGAAAGTTATTCCCATACTGAAAAGGAAAGATGGTCAAAGACACAGCATTTCCGCTGTTCAACCTTCATCAGGCGTGTAACTGAAAAGGAAAGAGCGGGTAACATATAAAGGAGGTAAAGGAGGGAACAAAGCTTGGGCAAATGAAACAAGAAAAGGTAAGTAGGTGTGAAAAAGCTACCATAAGAGAAGATGAAGAGAGAGATTAAAATGTTAGTCAGTCATTAAGACCTGAGGAAATATGTGATCCTAGGCTGAAAGTGAACTGAGCGTCTTCTGTTTTTTCTTTTTTAAAGTGTCTTTGAAGGCCTGTGAAAGAACACAAACAGAAAGGTCGGTGTGGCTATTATGAAAGAATGTGAAATGATTTACAATAGGCTTTGTGAAGTCTTTGATTTTAACGGCTCAAACGTGCTCTTTGAAATGGTCTCCTAGCTGTCTCCCTATTTTAACTATGTAGATGGCTGGATGCTTCTTACAAGGTTGGGAGCATTCACTGATAACATGTTGCCGCACCCACCACACAACAAAGAAATGCAATAAATACAATTTTTAAATTGGCAACGGGCCTGTTGTTTAGTATTGAATTTACCAGAGGAACCAGATACAAGAGTATTTACTGGTGACATATTTGTAAGTGAGACAGCGGTTTCTGTGACTCAAAGTACCTGGAGAAGAATGTGGCTTTCCTCTCTGAATTGATCTTCACTGTAAGTGATGTGGAAATAACATTTAACTTTTTTTTCAATATAATAATAACTAAAAACAGTATGACACAAATGTAGCGATTTCCTGGAACATTCAAACTAGCAGAGTTCCATTGGCCACTCTAAGGTTTTTTTTTTGTTTTTAATGAACACACAAACACATTTGAGTCAACTAGGAAGCTGATGTAATTCAAGTTGTAATATCATGTTTGCTATGTGACATAGCTATGTGTTTTGTCACTATGATGTGACTACTGTAGATTCTGTTTTTAGGTTTTAATTTTTGTATTAGTTTTCTGGGTTTTAGCACTTACTCCAAGATGCAGATGAAAGCATGGTCGCTTGCACTGATTGCTAGCGGTGTGGCATGGTAATTGGTGTACAGCCGAGAGCCGCATCTTAAACAGTCCTAGCCTGAGTACACGAGAGGGAGCTAAAAGGAAAACTCAGGTGAGCAGACAGATCAATTGGAGTTAGTATTGTACAAGGATCCTGGAAAACAAGAAGAACAGTTTTGGTCATGTTGATAAGGACTTAACAGGACCAAAGATGGGATCAAGATATGGGGGAACAAGAGAGGTCGAGTCTGCTGCAGATTTTAAAAAAGAGCAGAATATCACATGGTGTTGCTCCTTTTTACTCTGTGGGTACATGATAGAGGTGGCCAAGATAAATTAAAGAGAAGTCAAGGCAATGCGGCAACAGTGGGAAAACAGAGGTCAAGTAATTTTGTAGTGAAATTTATTTTGGTTCTTGATATGTTTTTAACAATGTTGAAAATTAGTAGCACTCTTCTGTGATTCCATTTTGTTTTTCTTATGGGCATTGCCATTCTGAGGAGTACTTGTGGATAAATGCTATGCTGATACTAGGCAAAGTCTACCAAAACTGGGCAGTGCATAACATTTCAGTGTCAGCAGTATAAAGATCACTTCCTGCAACTGCTGGTTCGATTTTCTCAAAAAATCTTTACATTTTGTGATGTGCGAGTCCCTGTCTTGCACCCCAAAATACGAGGCTGAGACTCAGTACTTTAGCAAAACCAACTTTATTCTGCTTGAAAACAGGAACAGCACGGTTATTTATTGTAGGGGGATCTACCACTCTGCTATACACAGACACAAGAATCAGGCAGGGTCCGTGGCCAAGTAATACTGTACCCTGCATTTATAATATTCCTTGCATCACCCATTGACGACAGGCACTTATAGCATAAATGCGATCAACTCGGAGTTGCTTTTGCTGCAAGCCGTTACAGCACTGGGAGCCTGCGGTTGCCCCAGCAACTGATAGGCTGTTTTCCACAGACGCGACAATCGCGCTTCGGGACACTCTTTGGCGTGTCATCCCATTAGGAGGAGTAATAAAAGAGTTTAGAAACATTACAATTTGATCTTTGTTGGTTTTGAATTACTGGTTACAACTATTTTTGTCCTTCTTTTTGTATGCAGTTTATAATTTTGGCTCTGAAGATGTGTTCTTCTGTATTTTCTGGTTACCAGACTTTCTTGCATTGTTTTTCTGACTTTGATTCTTGAAACAATTGCTTAACTATTTGACTATTAGACTACTGATTCCTGTTCCTCTAAGGGTGTACTCACCCTAGGCACATTTGTTGCATACCTTGCCTGACTACAATTGTCTCCGCTCCCTACTCCCCCACTGGCCTGTGCTCACGCTGGACTTTCACGTTCAGGGCCCGGGCACAATATCAGCATCAAAATTTGACTTTGTGTAAAGCCAAAACAAGATCTGAAAACCAAGTGACAGAATGCATGTCAAAGTGATTTTCTTTATTTTGTGTATTTTTGGAGTTGTATAGGATGGGATAAAACTCTACCCTCTTACAGATTTATTGAGTGTGCAACTCAGCATTTTGCTGTTAATCATGTTAAACGTACAAGAAGATTTTTATTGAGGCAAATGATGTTAAGGGAGAAATTTGCAGCTTTTCTTGCCAACTACAATTCACCTTTATCTTTATGGTGAGAATAAAAACCTGATTTTAACTCAAATATTGAATGTAAGTGATGGCGACCCGACCTCGGATAAGCGGAAGAGAATGGATGGATGATGGTGTATCATTGACGTCATGTCTTTGATCTGTGCTCGGGCACGTTTACCGATCACACTGTTCCTGAATCCTACTGAACCGTGACTGGACCCACCTCTTCCAAGCGTGCCAGCACACAGTACAGTTGGCCCAGCACAGAGCGCTCTCACTAGTCAAATGAAAAGACTTTGGGAGGGTTACATGCGGACAAACGTGCTTGGGCACAAAACTGATTGCAAGTGTGAGTACACCCTAAATGCTGCTGCCACCCTGCATAGTCAGTAGGGAACTCTTTACCACTGTCATTATCCGGCCATCCATTTTCAAACTTGCTTAATAAAATTTTTAGTTACAAGAGCCAGAGTATATCCTGGAGGCATTGAGTGCAAAGCAGGAACCAACCCTGGACAGAGCACCAAATGACGCACCCAAGATCACTCATAACAGGCCAAGTTTAAGTTGCCGATCACATGTTTGGGAAATTGGAGGAAACCAGGTAGTCTGAGAAAAAATCCATAGAGACATGAATTAAACCTGCAAATTTCTCATATATAATAATGAGGTTGAAATTTAACCCTTAATATCAGAACCTTGAAGCAAAAGTCCTGAACAGTGTAGTGCCTTCTTGTTAATGAATTCAAATCAGTTATTTCTATTGTTTAATTTTATATAGAATAATGTTTCTATATCTAGGTGGAATGAAGCATTTATTAAGTGTCTGATTTATAACTGGAGAAAAACATATTGGCAATGGAATAGATGTTTCAAAATTGGCATTGCGTAGACACAAGTGATTGGCAATAATAATATTGTAGTTATAATAGACCCTTGATTACACCAATATAAAAAAATGTACACTAAGCTATGGGAATAAGCATTTTACAAGAATGCGCATAGTGCCATTCAAGGTTAACTAGTCCTTAGAGCAAATAATAGCAGCAAAACACGCTTGGACACATGATTTCACATGTTTTCAAATTCCTTTCTGTGGTCGAAAGTCTTGGACCCGAGTCAGTCCCCCCTTGGGTTTAATCCCCACCTCTCTCCCCACTGGCTCTCTCGGTTTAAGAGTTCCTTCTTGAAAGTTTTATGAGAGTGAAGTGGTGATTCAGATTTAAACTTGACATCTTGTCAGAAAGCCATCTTTTTCTGAGTTTGGCTGTGTCACAAATACTAACTTTATTTACATTTCAAGAGAGCTAGTTAAGAAAAGGCTTTCAAAGCTGGCTGTAAACAGCGTTTGGTGGTGGGCGGGGGGGTGGGGGGGAATTGCGGTTTATTGAGGTTAATGTGCCTTTCTCACCCTCTCCTTCTTTTTTCAACTTTTTTCATAGCTTTTAAACAAGCATTGCAAAATTTAGTTTGGTATGTAACTGCTAATTTATCCTTTCAATGTATGATATCCTGTCATCTCCTCATTTTTCTCTTAGTGGTTCTAATCTTAGATAATCCCAGTCAAATCCTTTGATTGTAACTTTGGACCTGATCCACCTATAAAGAAGGAATGTAATGGGCTTTATGGCACTTAGTTTAGAGTCATTTATCTAGTGGAGCAGCTGTAGATGCTTGTTTTAATAAGAGTGTACTTTATGAAAAGTAGGATCTGCCATTTAATTAGCCAAAGTGAAAGCAACTCTCACAGCACTTTGATGTAATAGTCTTCTAGGGCAAAGCAAGAACTTCCTGTTTGACTTGTCCTTTGTGGATTAGATTTTTCTTTTCTTTTTTTTTTTGCACATTATGCTTTTTGCTGTTGTTCTGTCTCACTAAATGTAGCCTTACTTTGAGACATACTTGTATTACCTGATCTTAGAACAGGGTTGCGTCTCTCAACTTTTTAACAATTTAATGCTTTAAAAATATTTTTTAAACAAACAAATTAATATTTCCAGAGTGCAGGTTTCAGATTCTGGTCCAGTCACTGCCTATGTGAACTTTGAACAGTCTCCCAGTTATCTGTGTAAGTTTCATTCCAAGTAGTCCGGTATTCCTCCCGAATCACAACTTAACATTCCTAAACCTACTTAATTTCATTTAGAAAAGAAATCTATACTTGTATCAGGTGGGGACAAGGCAAGAGACAGCCTTCGACTTTGAGCAATTCCTTCACAAGACCCCATCAGACACACACTCACACTCATACTGGGGATATTTGGATTTACCAATCTACCTAACCAGCACATCGTTTGGGGATATAAGAGGAAAACTGGAACACCCAGAAGAAAATCCTTGCTGACAAATGCATGGTAATTGGTGACAAAAATTGACCCCTCGTGGGATGTGTGCGTGAGTGTGCCATGTGACACACTGGCCGCCAGTGCAGCACTGATTGTGCTTTAAACCCGATGACACTTGGATGTGCTCTGACCTACACAATCCTGAACAGGATTAAAACATGTTTATAAATGGACACATGAATGCGTGAACAAAGGAACGCGGAACATCTGTAAGCAGTATGGTGACAAGGTAGTAAGCACTGTTGCATCAATACTTGAATATGCACCTATTTGTGATGTGCTACTTTCCTCAGGGTATATGTGTGCAAATCGCACACAGACAACATGGGAACCTAAAACTTATTTTAAACAAGACACCCTTGGGTATGTAAAAATACCTTTTTTGCTTTTGATTGACTTGTGGGTTTGCTGCAATGAACACAAACAACTTTGAAATATGGCTTTGTCCTGCCAGCGGGGCACTTTGTGCATAAGTGGCTACCCCGAGTCTGTCCAATGTGTTTCTCACAGGTTGCCAGACATATTTCTCTTTGTCAGTCCATCCTTGAATCAATCAATTCATCAATCTCAACCTTTATTGTGCAGCAGGTGCTTTAGAAGGAAAATAATATTACAAAATTTATTTACATTTTTAAGTTGCTTAAATTTAAATATTAAATTTAATATTACAAAATATTAAAAAATAATTGAGCTTTAAAACAAAAAAGGAAGGGTCCAGGAGGATCTTGGAAGCATACCTTACAGGTTTTAAATAATATATGTAAAATTGGGTAAAAAAGTCAAGCCCAGCTATAATGAGTCGATAACCAAAAATAACAGAATGGCATGCATTCTGGGTAAAACTCTCAGGGCTAGCTGAACAAGTTAGTAGAGTATATAGACCACGAAAGGGAGCAGGTGGGCCATCTGTTACACTGAAACAAACTGGAATAAAATACATACTTGTGTTCTCACTTTTTTTTTTATTTACAGCATATCCAGTAATTAGATGTTTCTTGAGTGGTCAGAGGAACGCATAAGGGGATAACATTCTATGTCATTTAGATTATGTCAAAATTATAGGTACTAACTTTTTGGAACCATGCAGTTGTTAATAACAGTTTCAAAATGTGTATGTAGAGAAAAGCCAAGCAAAATGACACCTTTTATTGGCTAACTAAAAAGATTACAGTATGCAAGCTTTTGAGGCAACTCAGGCCCCTTCTTCAGGCAAGATGGGGCCTGAGTTGCCTCGAAAGCTTGCATATTGTAATCTTTTTAGTTAGCCAATAAAAGGTGTCATTTTGCTTGGCTTTTTCTCTACATTCATAATGGCTAACACGGTACAACACCCTAGTACTAAAAATATGTATGTGAAGTCAGATCTGTAATTCTGGTATGCCATGTAACCCATGCGTTTTACACTGAGACTAACGGCTGGAGACGGTCCATGGAGCTGGACCACTATGCACTGCTAGCACATAGAGATGTGGTATTTTCATGCTTTTAATTATCAGCTACTGAGTTCAAGTCTCCAAGAGGGATGAGGCTAAGGTCGTTTCAGGTTAATTCTTGAATCTCATTGCATTGAGCTCATTTTGTTACAGAATTGCTGGATCAAGTATTTAATTAACATGGTATTTCAACCTCAAGGCAAAACCTTATTTACTGCGGTGACCAGCATGCTGTTAAGATTTTGAATTAAGATAACCAAGTTGATTGTGTAGGTTCAAAAGGATAAATCTCATGGTTGACTGGTCTGAAAATGTCTTGGCTGCACATATTTTGTTGTGTACTTTCTCCAAATTCTCTGTTCTGCTAGAATGGACTGAGGTAATATTAACAGCTATCAACTATAAACTGCCCCAGATTTATTTAAAATGCATAGAGTTGCCCACCAGTAATGTTGTGTTGCTTTGGTATAACATTCAAATTAGCTAATGAAAGAAGCAGAGCAGTATGCTTGACCAGGGCGCTGTAGGTACAGTAATGCCAATAGCTTTATTTTAAATAACATGTTTCTGTAATGAACAACATCACAAGGTGCATTCCAAGTACAGATGCATATTAAAATTGTTGCGCAGGAAGGTTAAGTGGCTTGCTCATGGTTACATGGCCAGTTAGTGGTGTGGATTGAACAAGAAGTCTGAAGGCCTCAAGATCACTGCCAAGAGGAACCACAATGAGACCTGAATCTAGAAGTTCTTCTTCACACAAAGCACTGTAGATCACAGTATCAAGTCACATATTTAAACTGGGGTGTGTTTCCTGAAAAGAATTAATCTTAACGATTAATGAGCAACTTCACAATGGATGTAGGTAACATACGGTCAACTTTTTCATGTGTATGGCCCCTTTACAAGTGAAGATAAAGTACTGCTTTGTTAACCCAGCCCCTGAAGTGACAAAGAAAAGTGGTATGAAAAAATTCCAGAGATAATACTTTCATTATAGGTCATTCAGTGGGATGGAACAAAGCTGTCTAAAGTAATATAAAGTAAACATCACATAATCATTTAATGACCCATTAAGACAAAGCGTATAAGCAAGAAGTGACAGACATCCACCACAAAACAAAGCCCCAGTTTTAATTTATTTTTATGACCACACAGTTTCTTTGTTTACTAAAGCACACAATAGTGCGGTAAAGCAAAAGTGGGATGAAACAGTGATGAAAATAAGCAGTAGCACATCATAGATTAACTTTACTCTCTTTCAGACACACAGAAAGCCACCTGGACAGCCTAACAATCTGTACAATGTTCATATATATGTGCACATACAGTATTTGATTTATGTTATCAGTTATGTTTCTGGAATCTTTAAATTAGATGTGTAAATTAATTCCAGTATATATTAGAAATTCCCACACTGCCATGAATGGTGTAAGCTGTGTTTAATTATCAAATATATATGGAATGACTCAAATACGATGAAATGCAAGCACTCACTTGAGTAGAAATTGAAGAATATAGCAAAAAACCTACATAAAAATGGCAGTGATGATGGCCTGCCTAGCACCCATACTTGCAACCTCTTAACTCCCCTTTTTCTTCTTCACTAGATAAGGGTGCTCCTGCTCTAATGACAATGTTGTACAGCACAACACATCATACAGTCACAGCATAGCATAGCTGACATGAAAATCTGATGATTTAAGAAGACAACAGAATAGAATTTTCCATATAGCTATGTCTGTACCTTGCATTCCAGCAGTCTTCTCTTTTTGCTAATGTGCTAAATTGTATTGTTCTTTGGCTGCTGCCTGAGAGGAACATACTGTACATGTGCCAATGGATATGCATGAAGGGGCTATCACCCAGTAGTCATCTTCTGCTAAACTCACCCTTTCTTGCTTTTTGACCTGCTGTCAAACTGGTTCAGAAGAGGGTATCATGGGTACTCCCTGGCCACTTTGCCACAATATCAATGAAAAATTCTTAATGATTGTAAAATAACCGGTACATTCAATGCAGAATACATTTATGGCAGGTGTCACAAAATTTCAAAAGGCTGGGAGTATGAAAGGATATTGGTTAAAATCCATGTAATCTATACTAATAAAAGGCAAAGCCCTCACTGACTGACTGACTGACTCACTCACTGACTGACTGACTGACTGACTCATCACTAATTCTCCAATTTCCCGTGTAGGTGGAAGGCTGAAATTTGGCAGGCTCATTCCTTACAGCTTACTTACAAAAGTTAGGCAGGTTTCATTTCGAAATTCTACGCGTAATGGTCATAACTGGAACATATTTTTTGTCCATACACTGTAATGGAGGAGGCGGAGTCACGTATCGCGTCATCACGCCTCCTACGTAATCACGTGAACTAAAAACAAGGAAGAGATTTACAGCACGAGTCACACGCGGGAACAAAGGTAAATGACGTTAATTTTTGACTGTCTTTTAATACTGTGTAAGCATACATATTAACACATGTGCAATTAAACGTGTGCATTTACGGGGTGATTTCTCAGGCTTAAAAGCTCACCTTTTATCAAACGCGGGAACAAAGGTAACTGACGTTGTTCACTGTCTTTTAATACCGTGTAACCATACATATTAACACATGTCCAATTAAACGTGTGCATTTACGGGGTGATTTCTCAGGCTTAAAAGCTCGCCTTTTACTAAAAAGGTAAATGCAAAACTATTTTCAATCATTCTATGATCTGCTTCTCACAACTGAAGGCACCGTGGCTGATGGTAAATGACGTTAATTTTTGAGTGTCTTTTAATACTGTGTAAGCATACATATTAACACGTGCAATTAAACGTGTGCATTTACGGGGTGATTTCTCAGGCTTAAAAGCTCGCCTTTTATGAAACGCGGGAACAAAGGTAAATCACGTTCTTCACTGTCTTTTAATACTGTGTAACCATACATATTAACACATGTGCAATTAAACGTGTGCATTTACGGGGTGATTTCTCAGGCTTAAAAGCTCGCCTTTTACTAAAAAGGTAAATGCAAAACTATTTTCAATCATTCTATGATCTGCTTCTCACAACTGAAGGCACCGTGGCTGATGTTACGTCACTTGCTGTCCGACCATAAGCTTTACCTGGTAGGTAGCCGGACACTCACTTCACTCCCTTTCGGGAATCGAACCTCTGAGGTTTTCTTTTGTTCTTAATTAAAATTTAAAACCAATACTTCACCGCTGCTAAGCCCCTCTAGCGCTGACGTCTGAGGTTCGATTACCGTAAGCAAGTGCAGTGACTGTGTAATTACATTCACGGCATTCGTAGTCTGATTCACAATCTGATTGTATGGGTGCTTACTTCCAGGTAACGCTTACACTTGGCCACCAAGTCAGCTCGAAGTGATCACTCGAGTAAAGGCAGCTTCACAAAAAAACTGATCCTTAACAAACTGTTATTAGTATATTTTCCCTCAATTTAAAAACGTTTTATTTTCTTCTTAATAAAAATTTAAAAGCGGTACTTCGCCGGTGCGAAGCGCGTGGATTTGACCGACTGACAGATACAGACATATTCATGAGTGCAGGTTCTTCGGAAAGAAAGCACCGCGTAAACCTAAAGTTTAAATTAACTTCATAGACCTACAAAAGGTTGCCATTCATTTCAGGCAAGATTGCTTTTCTTCTGTACAACTATACGTTGCATTCTCAAAAGAGTGTGCTTGCACGGCTTCGGATATAGAAATATATATATATATATATATATGTATGTCTATATATAAATATGTAAGCTTATAAGTACTGCCTTACTTCTCTTTAAGAAAGGAACATGTAATGATACTTGATTTAAACGATTCCATGTCTTCCTGGGTTTGCGTAGCTTATTGTCTAAAAAGGAGAAACCCTCATTTATAAAACTTTGCTGCAGATGACTTAGCTTATTGTCAATATCTTTACACGTTTTTTTAACACTTATTGACTGAAACGTGCTTTCACGAAAAAAGTTAGGGCTTTGCTACAGGATACACCCTCCACAAGTTAAGCAAGTAAAAATAAAATACATATTTCTGTTTTATTTAAACCTTTTAAGTTCGTATGCATAGCCCCATTTGGCTGTTTCATTTTTTTTTTCTTTCTTCAGTAATATTTCATCTCCTTAAAGAAAAAGAACATATCCATTTTACTTTTTTTCTATCTCTGTAGTAATATTTTAGTGTAAAAGAATAACCAGTATTTAAACTTTTTATGTTACTTTATACATTTATTTTACACAATGTTGAAAAATTAATAAAAAACCTACATATTTTGGCAGCTGCTGCTTTCATTTTCAATAAAATGAAAAAAGCTCTCCAAGAGAAAACGTCAATGAAGAAGAAACAGTTTGCACTATCTAAAAATCAGAAACCCTCATTTATAAAAGTTTGCTGCAGATGACTTAACTGAAAATAAATGAATAGTTCCTATGTGTATAATACATATTTATATATTTTACTTATGCCTTTATTCCACCAACTTACAACATCTGAGGTACAATTTGTTACATTACTTTTGTTTTTTGCACAACATGCAGGTGAAGTGACTTCCTCAGGGTCACACAGTGGTGTCAGTACCAGGATTTCAACTGACAAGCTCCGGGTTTGCTGAAATATTACTGAACAAAGAAAAAAAAAGAAAACGGGCAAATGGGGCTATGCATACAAATGTCCATCCGTCCATTATCCAACCCGCTATATCCTAAATACAGGAGCCACTAAGTACATATGTATATATACAGTATATATATATATATATATATATATGTATATATATGTATATATATATATATATATGTATATATATATATATATGTATATATATATATATATATATATATATATATATATATATATGTGAATGTATGTATGTATATATGTATGTCTATATATATATATATATATATATATGTATATGTAGATATGTAAATTTGTATATGTATATATATGTTTATGTGGATGTGTATATGTGTATATACGTATGTATATGTAGATATGTGTATATGTAGATATGTATATATATATCTATATGTATATATATGTTTATGTGTGTGTGTCTGTGTATATTATATATATAAAAGACAGCAACACTCATAACAATGACAACACAATTACATTGACAATCATGTTACGTTATTTTTAAAATGTTTCCTTTTTTTTTTTTCATAACCTCTGTAACACACTACTTCTCCGCTGCAAACCGTGGGTATTTTGCTATATATATATATATATATATATATATATATATATATATATATATATATGTGTCTGTATGTGTATATACAGTATATATATTTATATATATATATATATATGTGTGTATGTATGTATGTGTGTATATGTATGTGTATATATATGTTGATATATGTATATATATGTGGATGTCTATATGTATATATATATATATATATGTATATATGTAGATGTGTCCTGCGGTGGGTTGGCACCCTGCCCAGGATTGGTTCCTGCCTTGTGCCCTGTGTTGGCTGGGATTGGCTCCAGCAGACCCCCGTGACCCTGTGTTCGGATTCAGCGGGTTGGAAAATGGATGGATGGATGGATATATGTAGATATGTGTATATGTAGATATGTATATAAGTATATATGTTTATGTATATATATGTTTACATAACCTCTTTAACACACTACTTCTCCGCTGCGAAGCGCGGGTATTTTGCTAGTTAATTTATATAATGAATGAGTGCTGGGTTAGAAGGTGGTGGTCTGAGACTCGAACACACAGCTCAACTGACATTCTTCCAAGCAGATTTTCCTTATTGCAGTTGTCATGTCCCTTTCTATACATAAAAGGCCATAATTCTTATCCTTCCCCATTCCCACCAAAACCAAAAATTCCAAGAAAATTTTTCTTAATTCCAAAAATTAAGAAAATATCTCAGTTAAAGTTAACAGATGAACGCCCTAAAACACAGATTTTTCAAAACATTTAAAGAACATAGAAATATGGACTTATAAAATTGTAATTATTAACAGTTGAGAGTATTTATCTATAAAATATTATCCACAAATAAATTAGTGAATTTCATCAAGAAAATTATATCATCTGAAGTGTAAATTTTAGTATTCTAAATTCGCAAAAACTGACATTACATTTACTTAATGAAATCTGTGTGTGTCTCCAAGGCTGGTGCAAAAGTTTAACCAGTTAAGCCAGTTTAACAAGCACATAGAGATTAACAAATGGGGCAAGAAGCGAGGAGATTTGACATGCTACTTTAGTTATGATGGATGTTGAGAAACTATGAAAAAATTAATGACCATCTTAAGATGGAGTTTATGATGCTCTTAGAATTACGATGCATTTGTGAAATACATCTCTGAAATCTTTGACGTTTTTAACATATCTGCATGAGATTTTGAGGTTAGGTAGCCAGATACGTTTAATGGATTGAATGGTCTCCTTTCATTTGTAGAACATCTTATTTTCTTATCTCCTCACACTGAAATATGCCAATAAAGGAGCAGAGATAATATGCAACGGACTTTTGGATATTTTTTTTTATTTTACGTATTTGTATTTTGGTTTTATATCTAATCTATAGTTTAAACATACCTCTCAAAACTTAAACCTTTTTTCCTTTATAAATAGTATATAATTGTATACATTGAAAACTAACAGTTTATAGGTATATTCTCTGTATATATTGTATGATGTTTTTCAGTTAATGTTTCAGCCTTACGTTTTTTGTTTATATTGCACATCTTTTGCACATACTGTATTTGTAATTATTGTACAGTGCACCAGGCTCTTAAGTGGACGTGCACTTCATAAGAATTAATTCAGTTGAATGGAAAGAGTTCATTTTAAAGTGTTACAAGTTCCATGCAAATCAAAGTGAAATGTGTTTCAAAATTTTCAGAGCTCCAGTAAGTGCTGTTTGTGTAGTAAAAACGAGTGATTTACAACATTTACCATGTAAGTGTGCCACAAGGAGACATTTCTGTGTCACGTTTGTGCTTTACAGACAGATCAAGGGCAGTGCAATAGAAATAACAACTGAGAAGATTCCATTGCACAGGTAACTTATATCTGGTGCTATGCTATGTAACCTTAAATGCCATATTATTCTTATTACTTCTGCATTGTACCATCCAGTATATTGGTGGTGTTTTGCATGTGATTGAGATAAGCATATCTATTTACAGCTAGATTGAACCTAGGCCTAAATATAATTTCTAAAACCTCACACCTCTAATTGAAACACCTTAATTAAATACAGTTTGTGCTTTGTAGAGTGCTTTTTCATTACTGAAAACCAATTTCTCTTAAATATGCTTTCTTATTGATTAAGTTGTGATATATCAATAATATCATTAATCTTGTAGAGTGCTCAGCTTCTCCTGCTTTTTCCGTTCTAATAGATAAAAGATCTAATGGCCTGAATCCTTGAATAGTCACTTAGAGTGCATGCTGTTTGGCTTCAGGGTGCTGCTTAACTCCCATATTTTATAAAATGTATCTTATGCCTCTTAAGTACAGAATTGTATTCATTTGAATTGCACTGTTGCATTGTCATCATTTATAGTTCATGGTAAACAGAATTTGGAACCAGGAGTTGTCTGGGTGGGGTCACGCCAAGGAAATGGAGTGGGTGTATCCGCAGTGTTCTGGCGGCACCATCTCCATCTATACTTAGCCAAGACTCGTGTTAAAGTAAAACTTACTGAAAGAAGCTGATTCATCTAGGAACATGTGCCAGGGTGAGTTATTGGAGAACACATGGGCACTGTGGCGCCTTTATTATCTTATGTGAAGAACTTTAATGAAGTGCTCATTATTGAAGGAGTAACAGAGAAAAATCAATTATGTATTATAAAGGTACAAGTTTGGAATTGACACCTAATATCATGTCATCTAGCCAAAAAAAACCAAACAAACTGTAAAGTGTGATTTTGGTACATCTGTGATAAGCTTTAACAGTTGGTTTCTGCTGTCAGGCTGGTCTCCTGCCCCAGTGACTCTTATTTGAATTAAGCAGGTTTGAGAATTTTATGCTAGCAATCACCTATTAGCCTGGTGTGGAATTCATCCATCTATCCATCCATCCATCTATCCATTCATCCATCCATCCATCCATTATCCAACCCACTACGGAATCCATTACAAGTTAAAAATTCATGTCATACTATGATGCCTTTAACAAACTGAATATGTTGGAGTGAGCCAAATTTATTACAGCAGTGTGCATTTCAAGCATGGACACATTTATCTGCATTTAGAAAACAATACTGTGCGTAATTGAATATTGGGTGAAATGGTATGGCAGTGGCTAGTGTCATAGTCTCATTGATCCTGGGGTTCATGGTTGGATTTCTGGATTTCTAGGCACTGCCTGTGTGGATTTTACACATTTTCTGTGTGTCAATGTGGATTTTTCTCTGGGTGCTCAAGCACCTTCATATATCCAAGTGGTCTGGTGCCCTCATATATCCAAATGAGGTGTATATTGGGTTATTTACTGACTCTTTATTGTTTTGCAGTAAATGAATGTGTACCTGAGGATTCTCTGCTGTGGAATGGCCTTTCCTTCCTGGGCTGAATCACACTTTCAGTACAGACTGTAGCTACTCATGACAATGTAATGGAGAAAATTAGTTGCATCCCACCACACCAGCAGTTCAGGCAAGAAAAAGCTTTGATAAAATAGTTCATTTTCAGCTTTGTAACATACTACTATATAGCAAATAGGTTAATTCTTGTATAATAATATACATATAATAACGAAATACTATGTTTTTATTAACTTATCAGTTACAGGAAAACTCCCAAATGACTATGTGATCAGTTATTCTTCATAATACTGCAATTATGGTGATTAAATATGAAAGGTAGCTTATATCTTTCCATTATCATTTCCATCTTCATCGACTGGTGGCAAAATAATATTTCTGCTGTACTAACTTTCTATCATTAAATGCTTGTTAATTTCTCTGTAATGTGTCACAGTAACTGACGACATTTAACAGCTATAATTAAAAACACTTCAACCTCCAGATGCAGCATGATTATCATAGAAGATATTCAAATAGCTAAAAGTTATGAAAATACTGTACATTGGGTCACAGACATAATGTTAACCCTGCGTTCTTTGACAAGGACTTGTTTTTTATTTGGAAATGTAAATCTGTTCTGTATCTTATTCTTTGTGGCTCGGCTGATCAGTTCTGTTGATTCTTGATGATAATATAGTATTTGATTAGATTGTGAAAGGCCATCTGGCTTAATTATTATTCAAAATGCTTACTTGCTTTTACAGCTTAATCGAGAAGCATTCACCATTCCTTGGTATTTCACCTGTCACTTAAATTATCTACAGAGGAGAAAAAAAGTATTTTTGATAAGATAATGATTCTACTTGCCAGTGATTATTATTAAAGGTAACTGTGTAACTGAGAAAGGCAACTCATCTAGATGAAAGATGAACAGAAGAGGCATGTTGGAAAGAGCACTGTAAAAAAATAAAAAAGCCTGCTAAGAAATAAGCACTAAATGGACAGTTCTTTGATTTTATTTACATTGAGTGAAGTGTGGTTCGTGTAATGTTTCTAGAACTGGAATTTATGGTTGTGTAAATGAAGATTACAACTGTTTCACAACCACCTGCAAAATCTGCTAATTTTTTCACAGAAAACTACAGCCTCCAATTTAGATCTTCCTGTTATCTTCACGTAGTAAAGCAAAAAAAACTTGACGAAATGTTTATTTTATTTTTGCCTGGACACATTCTGTAGCTGACAGATCAGGGAGGAAAGAATCCAATGTAGGTTGCTGAAGCAGTCTACTGTCCTGTGGCTGAAAGATTTGGCACACTCCAAAATTACAAGAATACCAGCATTAATTCTCATCTGAAGAACAAATTAATATGACTTTTCATTTTGTCTAATACACTAAACTTTGATAGAGTGGAATTTTCTGTTAAGAATTTTAATGTGGCATGAGGAAAGGGGAAACAATTTGACAGCCAAACATCATGGCAGGTAGCATTACAGCATATCTTGTTATTGTGTGTTGATCTCTGTTGCATTTTTATGGGCTTAGTTAAACATTTTAAGATTTTTCACAGTTCAAGGATTTTATTTAGTCATGTTTATTCAAGAAATCTTGAAATTTGCCTTCTCAGTTTTATCCAATAACATACACCTACATTTTTATTAGTCTTTAATATTGTTTTTTTTGTATCAGTATGCTGCTGCTGGAGTATGTGAATTTCCCCTTGGGATTAATAAAGTATCTATCTATCTATCTATCTATCTATCTATCTATCTATCTATCTATCTATCTATCTATCTATCTATCTATCTATCTATCTATCTATCTATCTATCTATCTATCTATCAGAAAAAAGAAGCCACAAGACAAGTTAGATAGTAGTCATACAGTAGGTTTTTACCTAAAATGGTTACATGATACATATGAAAACTTTGCACTTCTAGAAATTTGTATTGTCTTCGATATTCCTTGTTCAAAAAATGTATGGTACAGGGAAGAAAGGAATTTCTGGAATGGCTTGTGTGGGCTTTTAAAACAACTATCCTCCCTAATTTACTGAAGTTAAGTTCTGTGTGTAATGGGTGTCTGTCATTAGTTGCCCTCTGACACACACTTACCAAATCATCTATGTCAGCCCTAATAACCTTAGCTATATGTTTGGTAAGCTGCTGGAGTTTTTTTTAATTTCGGCTTGTCAAACTGCTAAACTAGGCAATGAAGCTGAAAGTGAAGATGGGCTGGATCACACTGCGATAAAAGGGTAACATGTGGTCCTTGTCCTCTTAAAATAGTCTGAGTTTATGGAGGAGAAACAAGCATGCAGTGCATTCATAGTATATGTTTTGTGTTTTAATATCCCAATTAAGATTGTAATTTAGGATAGTTTTTATTTTGAGTGACTGTTTCTACCTCCTCCCCAGAACAATGATGGATGAACATGCAGATTTCTGCCTCTTAAAGTCAAATATAATTTGTTCAGTCTTTTTGATAGAGTAAGATAGTTCTGATTGCACCAATTTACTAAACAGTCCACTTGGCTAAATTAATGGATTTTCAACCTACCCAGATATGCATCCTATCTTAATCCTAATTAGCCTGTCTTGCCTGAATCAAGCCTATACACATTCATGTCCATTTAAACTCAACAGTCAACCTACCTCTTCTGGAACATGGGAGGAAAATGAAGGAGTCCCAGAAAGACACAAGGGAACTGGCAAACTCCACTCACACAGTTCTTGGGTTATGATCTGGCAAAGGCACTTTAAAGTTCTAATTGATTTTTGATTGCTCTTGCCATGAAATCTGCTATTTGAATCCCAAAGCCAAGCATTTTAGGATAACTGAAACTGGCCTTGTGTGAATCAGTGAGTGTTGGTTTAGGCAACTTTGTGCGCTTTACTACTCATTCTACATGAACAGGCGCTGGCCCTAAAATTGAATACACAGATTCAGTAAATGGATGAAAGCTAGATAGATTATTAATTGGGCAGCTATGCAGGCAGACCAGGCAGCAGAGGTCCTGGTGGTTAGGTACAGGAGGGTGATCCAGTAGACCCAGGGTTGCAGGAGTAACTATGTGTAGTACTTGTTGTTTCATCCATCCATCCATCCATCCATTTTCCAACCCGCTGAATCCGAACACAGGGTCACGGGGGTCTGCTGGAGCCAATCCCAGCCAACACAGGGCACAAGGCAGGGAACCAATCCTGGGCAGGGTGCCAACCCACCGCAGGACACACACAAACACACCCACACACCAAGCACACACTAGGGCCAATTCAGAATCGCCAATCCACCTAACCTGCATGTCTTTGGACTGTGGGAGGAAACCGGAGCGCCCGGAGGAAACCCACGCAGACACGGGGAGAACATGCAAACTCCACGCAGGGCGGACCCGGGAAATGAACCCGGGTCCCCAGATCTCCCGACTGCGAGGCAGCAGCGCTACCCACTGCGCCACCGTGCCGCCACTTGTTGTTTCAATACGTTTGAAATAAATTCATAATTTAGAAATTATTCTGACTGGTTATTGGAACGTTACAATTTTATATAAAGATATTCTTGATTACTATTTATGTTGAAAATTGCATCAATGAAAAATGAAAGCAATCATATCTGATCAACATAATGAGTAAAGGATAAGTATACACAGACTTCATCATTTCTACTCAATTCAAATTAAAGCAACAGGAAGCCATTGTTAACGTCAACATCAACAGAGGCAAAACTGGATCCTTATCATCAATCTAATAGATCTGCTCTCTGCCTAGCACTTAAGGACTTGGCTAAAATGTTTTCACTTACTGGAGGGATGGCAGGCTGGGTCTTGTCCCATTGAAAACAGGAAACACAAAACTAAAGAAATAAAGCAGATGCTTCTAGAGCTTTCTTTTCTTACACACCAATTTAGCATGACTGTGAGCCTAAAACATAAAGTAGATATGCATATAAACACACAAATTCATAGGAGAATTGTTTAATACTGTGAGGGTGGTTTCTTTTATGTATAGACAGGAAGGCAAATCAATCAATTATTCTTTATTTTCCACTGTGCTTTTCATAGTGAGTACCATCATAGGATGATTTATAAAGCAAACAAAAGTACAATAGTGAGCAAGATAATGTTAGATTATGAGATCATTTAAAAAGGAGACAAATGATAGTGAAATAGTAAAATTCTTTGAGGAATTAACAACTTTCCTGGCACCAAGTTGCTAAATTAAATAATGTATAGACTATACAGAATGTAAAATTCAAAAGTAAGTAAGAATTTAGTAACAGTACACTGAACACCAGGACAGAGGGCTCCAAACAGTGTGTTTTGAAAGAACTAAACACAAGCATAGCAGATGTAAAATGCAAAAGAGAAATAGTGAGCTTTCAAATGAGATCAGACTGAAGGGGAACCTTAGCTGCATTTTCACAGTGCTAGAAGATTTCAAGCTACATGACCAAAGTGAAAAACAGTGCAGAATTGTGTGTACTGTATGTTTTAGATAAGCTATTTTTAATTTAAATAAATGGTTTAGATGAAAAATGCAGCTAACAACTTAGTTCAGTTCAGCTGGATAAGCTGTTTATTGGAAATCAATGTAACATTTTGTATATAGGATGTAAAAGCATTTAAATGGATGTCTTTAAAGCAATGTACAGATGTGATTAAAAAGGCAAAGAGGATGTTGGGTTATGTAGCTCACTGCATGAAGTATAAATCAAGAGAGGTAATGCTTTAGCTGTATAAGGCACTTGTGAGACTAAATTAATTTTACTGTGTGTGGTTTTGCTCCATATTTCAAAAAGGACATTGTAATGTATAAAAAAGTACATACAAGCATTACTAGACCTATTTTGGATATAAGAAATGAAAAATTCTGAAAAAGCTTAATCATCTAAACCCAAAAAGACTAATAACAGAGTTGATACAAGTGTTTATTTATTTAAGGATTAAATAAGCTAGATATCAACCTTTAATTTCAATTCAGTTCTTTCACAAGACCAAAAGGACGTAGGTGCTAGGTGGCCAAAGTCTGCCCTCAGGTTAGGAAACCTTCCTACACAATGAAGTTAGAGGCATGGAACAGGTAGCCTGTTGGAGACCAGCTCCTTGGATCTTCAAATTTTGATTCAATGAAACACCACATGGAAAAGACACATGGTTGGCCTCTCCATACAGGTGAACTTTGTTGTTTCCTTGAACGGCACTTGAGCAAGGATTGTGTCAGCCAAATGTCCTGTTTAAAGTATTGTGTGACCTATTGGAAACTTGATGGCAAAGCATGTCAACCTACCCAGCTCTCTCCAATCATGTAGAATGGCAGAGAAGTGTGTCAGTCCCAATTGGAACCAATTCTGATCAGTGGGGACAAAGACTTTGGATTGACGGTGAAGTGGAGCAAGTTGAAACAACCAAAACTATGTGGTTGTAAATATAAAAAGACCAGGTAATCCAAAACCACACAGGCTCATTCTTAAAATTCATTAGACAATGGCATGAAGAGGGCCCCTCAGTCTTCCAGTTTAATGGGCCTTAGTAAAATACAACTTCTCAAAGCTACAAAAAAGCACTACCTCTGCATCACTCTGACATAGGACTATCATAATGGACTGGCTGTAATTTCCATAGAGCTTAAAATTTAGTTTGTGTGGGATTTAGACTTCCATTTTGTGTTTAACGCACATGGGAGAGAGAGACAGTGCATTACCAAGAGATTTTCATTGATGCAGGATGTATGTATTGAACTGTCATTAAAGCTTTGGAAATCTTGCAATAACATAATGTTGCAGCATTTACTTTGATCTTGTCTTACGTTGTAGGGGCAGGTGTCTGCATGAGAGCTGACAACCAATGAGAGTTCACCTGCAAGTACAATGCATACTGTGTTGACATGAAGAAAGAAGGAACATTAGTGTTCTGAATCATGCAGCAGATGACAGTCTCATCTGTCTTATGTCCTGTGAACAGAAAAAAGGAAAAAAAAGATGAAGTTTGCATGTGAACTTGCCATAACTGTAAGGCGTTCACACAGGCACTGGTGCTATCAAGCAGAGTGTTATTGGCTGTCAAAATGCAGCAAACTCGTGATACTTTGGAAATGTGAATTATGCCGAAAAGTCTTCACAGAGCACAGTAACCTATCATCCCCTGTGCTTTATGTAATCTGACATCCTCAAAGTAATGAGATCAGCAACTGCAGTCATTAAGCCTGACTTCAACCCCCCTAGAAGTTGTGTAATGTGCTGCTGGTTTTAGTCAATACATATTTAAGTTTGTAGCTTTGTAAATTAGCAGTAGAGCTTTAATAATGTCACACAAAATAGAGTATAGATTAGCGGAACAATGGTGTGTTGCTTACATTTAGTTGCTACTCTAAAAGTAACTACATTTTTAAAATAAATATTGGTGACCCAAACTTTTTAGATGCATATGACCAGTAACAAAATTCTTCACTGCCAGTTCTTCTTGGTATTTGGTACGCTATATTAATCCTGTTTCTGTTTAATATTTGAATATTAATATTTATAATATTAATATTTACGTTGACTATCTTACAAACAGACCTCAGTATGTGCGTCTCAGGAACTGCAGGTCTGACATTGTGGTCAGCAACACAGGAGCGCCACAGGGGACTGTACTTTCTCCGGTCCTGTTCAGTCTGTATACATCGGACTTCCAATACAACTCAGAGTCCTGCCATGTGCAAAAGTTCGCTGACAACACTGCTATCGTAGGCTGCATCAGGAATGGGCAGGAGGAGGAGTATAGGAACCTCATCAAGATCTTTGTTAAATGGTGCGACTCAAACCACCTACACCTGAACACCAGCAAAACCAAGGAGCTGGTGGTGGATTTTAGGAGGCCCAGACCCCTCACGGACCCCGTGATCGTCAGAGGTGACTGTGTGCAGAGGGTGCAGACCTATAAATACCTGGGTGTGCAGCTGGATGATAATTTGGAATGGACTGTCAATACTGATGCTCTGTGCATCAGAGGACAGAGCCGGCTATACTTCCTTAGAAGACTGGCGTCCTTCAACATCTGCAATAAGATGCTGCAAATGTTCTATCAGACGGTTGTGGCGAGCACCCTCTTCTACGCAGTGGTGTGCTGGGGAGGCAGCATTAAGAAGAAGGACGCCTCACGCCTGGACAAACTGGTGAGGAAATCAGGCTCTATTGTAGGCACGGAGCTGGACAGTTTGACATCTGTGGCGGAGCGACAGGCGCTCAGCAGGCTCCTATCAATTATGGAGAATCCACTGCATCCACTAAACAGTGTTATCTCCAGACAGAGGAGCAGCTTCAGCGACAGACTGCTGTCACTGTCCTGCTCCACTGACAGACTGAGGAGATAGTTTCTCCCCCAAACCATGCGTCTTTTCAATTACACCACGGGGGGTTTAAACATTAACATTATTCAAAGTTATTGTCTGTTTTTACCTGCATTTTTATTGCTCTTTAATTTTGTTTTTTGTATCAGTATGCTGCTGCTGGAGTATGTGAATTTCCCCTTGGGATTAATAAAGTATCTATCTATCTATCTATCTATCTATCTATCTATCTATCTATCTATCTATCTATCTATCTATCTATCTATCTATCTATCTATCTATCTATCTATCTATCTATCTATCTATCTATCTATCTATCTATCTATTTCAAATATCTCGCTGGATTACATATAAACAGTATTGGTCAAATTACTTTCCAGCTGTATTTGAACAATATGAAGTGTGAACAGGCACCCAGTTTCCTTTTCAGTGTTCTAAAAATGTTACAGAATATTTTTCACCGTGACACATAGCACACACTTCTAACTCTTTATAGCACTTATTGACAAACACTCATCCCTCGTTGCTGTACAGCATTGCTAAAACCTTGAAGTACTCTTTGATTTTAATGCTATTTTGGACTGAAACTTACAACTCTTGTTGTTGCTCCATTTTTCCTCCTCACTACATGTAACCTTTATTATATTAACTTTGTTTACCAAATCATTTACCACTGGGATGCACGCTATAAAAGACTGAAGTTGTTCTGTATTTAAGTGGGTATTTTAACTGTCACAGGACCATAGATTAAACAATTTCAAGCAATAAGCAAAGAAACTCAAGAGAAGCTTTGAAAGAAAAATACGTTCTTTTAGATTTTGAATATCTTAGCTACATTTACTATACCAATGTATTGTCTATAGAATGGTGTTGCCAGGGTGTGGAAATGATAAACCAAACATTGCATATAATTCTAAAAAAAAATGCAAAGGTCACACATCAGGACTGTAAAAATGGAAAATTTCTTATATGTCTATTTTTTTGCATTTTATTTTATTTTATCTTCTAAATAACACTTAACATTGGCTTGGATTTTATTTTTCTTTGTTAAGCCTCGATTAGTTCTAAATGTTGTCAGATAGTTTCAGCTGCTTCAGTTTTCAGCCTGTGGTAATAAAGAAGCCTATAGTATGTTCAAGTAAATAAAAGAACATTGCGAAAAAATAAATCCTTGGGGATTCTTCAGTGCAAGGTTTCTTTATGTATGAGCACCATTGATTCTGTTTTAAACTGGCAAACTGCTGTTTGCTTTTGTTTAATCATTTCACTTAACCGGTCAGCTTGTGAAGCGACCACTACTTGTAGCAGTCTAGCTTCTCTGGAATGCGCTGCTGCATGTGTGTATTTCTTTGTAAGTTGTCTTATTCATCCCAGATGGGCTTTCCATTGGACATAACAGAGGTTAATGAGGGTCAAGGTTCTTGGAGTCTCAATAGTGGGACAAGTGCTTTACTGTAGTGTGCTTTACAGCGGCTAGCTCTACTACACTGATGACACGAATATGGTGTGTCCTGGTGGTACAATAGACACGGGAAGGTCAAGGTGAGCTCATCATTGTCTTAAGTACTACATTTGGTCTGAAGCAGTGTGTGAACTAGAAGACTGCCTTTGTGTTTGTAGAAGCACCTCTGTTCAATTCAATACAGTTTATTCTTAAATTATGCTCTTTGTTGACAATGGTCTCAAAGCACAATTAGACAAATATAAAAGTAAAACAGTAATTGAAACGATCATAACTGTGTTGCATGTTGATATACCTAATTACATATCTATTTAGTATAAACAGAGATATCCATGTACCTTTGTTTAAAATGTAACTGAAGATTCAGTTGCTATAAGTATTGTCAAATTTAAAAAGAGCAAGGAAGAAATAAAATGTCCAATTAGCAGCATTCATGGTAAAAACAAACTCTTGCAGTGATCAGCAGTCCTTTGTGATTAGCAAAGTCATAGTCAAGTTGACCTGAGCCAAATGGCTGCCCTCCCTTTCCCAAGTAACTTTTGCAGGACCTTTCAGAGTCTATATCTATAGTATTATATGATGATCTGCTGCTGTGCCTCCCACCATTAATGCTAAAGTTTTCCAGGTTGATATTTAATTCATTGATAAACAGTAGGAGCTTGAATATGGTTTGTTGTTGTGCAAGGGAAAAAGCACATAAAAAAAAGGAAATTTTTAGGGCGCCAATCCAGTCATCCCTGTTTAATACCTTAGCCCAAGAACAAAAACAAACAATTGATGGTGTGCAAAAACCAAAACAAGCAATGGTACAACATAATTAGAATATGGCGCTTGTGGCCTAGAGTCTTCAGAATGCACAGAGCTCCAGTCTGTAGGTTGTTCTGGTCATCATCCACTGACTAACCACTTGAATTGGCTGCAGGTACCAACTCATGCTACCAGTAGTGGCAAAGTGAAAGCATAAGTTTAATATGTCACTGTGCTCTGGGCAAATATATCTTATAAATCTGCTTTTTTTCTGCTCACATGCACAGCTGACACATAGCCAGATTAAGCACAGGGGTTCACTTGCAGTCAGACTGAGAGATGCTGTGTACTATTTCTATCTGTTTAAGTCAACACGGAACAGTATCCTTGTTTAAGCACGGAACAGTATCCTTGTTTAAGTTATCCTTGCCTTGTTTGGAAGTGCATGTTTGCCTAAGGGAGGCCCTGCACGTGAAGAAAGAGTATAAAGCTTTGGAACATTGCCCAGCACACCTTTGAGGCCGACAGACGGATGGGAGATAACGTCATCCGATCCTGAAAATGCCTTTCACTACACTGACGAGGTCGACAGACTCTACACATTGGACCCCCACTCCCAGACTGGGTTTTGTCATTGGTTTCATTCATCTGTTATGCAGAATAAGCCGACATTAATGACTGATGGAGGTAAGAAAAGAGGTTATTTTCCAGGATAGTTAGCAAGGGGTGTTAACACAGGAACGTGTTGGTTCAGAAAAATAACTGGGCTCTTAACTGTTTTGTATTGGTATCCACTGTGTTAGGAATTTGTGGCATTAGAAGAGGAGATTAGCACCCAAGAGCATCACTGGGAATATTCTACTCTATTTAGTTCTTCTTCTTCTCCTTTTGGCTGCTTCCGTTAGGTGTTGCCACAGCGGACCATCTTTTTCCATATCTTCCTGTATTCTGCATCTTGCTGTGTTACACCCACCATCTTCATGTCCTCTCTTACCACATCCGTAAACCTTCTCTTAGGCCTTCCTCTTTTCCTCTACCCTGGCACCTCTATCTTTAACATCCTTTTCCCAATATACTCAGCATCTCTCCTCTGCACATGTCCAAACCAATGTAATCTCACCTCTCTGACTTTGTCTCCCAACCATCCAGCCTGAGCTGACGCTCTAATGTACTCATTTCTAATCCTGTCCACCCTTGTCACACCCAATGCAAATCTTAGCATCTTTAACTCTAGCTCTGTCTCCTATTTTTTGGTCATTGCCACCGTTTCCAACCCATATAACATAGCTGGTCTCACTACTGTCCTGTAGTCCTTCCTTTTGACTCTTGCTGATGGCATTCTTCTCCACCCATTCCACCCTGCCTGCATTCTCTTTTTCACCTCTCTTCCACAATCCCCATTACTCTGTGGTGTTGATCCCAAGTATTTAAACTCATCCACCTTCTCCAACTCTACTCCCTGCATTCTTACCCTTCCACTGACCTCCCTCTCATTCACACACATGTATTCTGTCTTGTTCCTACTGACCTTCATTCCTCTCCTATCTAGAGCATAGACCACCTCTCAAGGGTCCCCTCAATCTACTCCCTACTCTCACTACAGATCACAATGTCATCAGCAAACATCATAGTCCATGGGAACTCCTGTCTAATCTCGTCTGTCAACCTGTCCATCAACATTGCAAATAAGAAAGGACATAGAGCCGATCCCTGATGTAATCCAACCTTCACATTGAATGCATCCGTCAATCCTACCGCAGAACTCACCACTGTCACACTTCCTTTGTACATATCCTTACAACTCTTACGTACTTCTCTGCCACTCCTGACTTCCTTATACAATACCACAACTCTTCTCGAGGCACCCTGTCAAATGCTTTCTCCAGGTCCAGAAAGACTCAATGCAACTCCCTCTGACCTTCTCTATACTTCTCCATCAACATCCTCAAATCTGTTGTGCTCTTTCCTGCTGCTCACTAATCCTCACCTCCCTTCTTAACCAAGCTTCCACTACTCTTTCGCATAACTTCATGCTGTGGCTCATCAGTTTTATCCTCCTGTAGTTACTACAGCTCTGCACATCCCCCTTATTTTAAAAAATCGGTACCAGTACACTTCTTCTCTACTCCTCAGGCATCCGCTCACTTTCCAAAATTCCATTAAATAATCTGGTTACAAACTCCACTGGCATCTCTCCTAGACACCGCCATGCTTCCACAGGTATGTCATCTGGATGAAACTGCCTTTCCATTCTTCATCCTCTTCATAGCTGTCCTTACTTCCTTCTTGCTAATCCAATGCACTTCCTGATTCACTATCACCACATCATCCAACCTTCTCTCTCTCTCATTCTCTTCATTCATCATCCTCTCAAAGTATTCGTTCCATCTGCTCAACACACTATCCTCGCTTGTATGTTTCCATTTTCATCCTTTATCACTCTAACCTCCTGAACGTCTTTCCCAGCTTGGTCCCTCTGTCTAGCCAATTGGTACAGGTCCTTTTCTCCCTCCTTAGTGTCCAACCTCTCATACAACTCATCATATGCCTTTTTTTAACCTTTGCAACCTCTTTCTTCACCTTATGCCTTATCTCCTTGTACTCTTGTCTACTTTCTGCATCTCTCTGACTCTCCCACTTCTTCTTCGCCATCCTCTTCCTTTGTATACTCTCCTGTACTACCCCATTCCACCACCAGGTTTCCTTTTCCTCCTTCCTCTGTCCAGATGTCACGCCAAGCACCCTTTTTGCTGTCACCCTTACTACTTCTGCTGTAGTTGCCCAGCTGTCTGGCAACTCATCACTGCCACCCAGTACCTATTTTACCTCCTCCCTGAACTCAACCTTACAGTTTTCCTTTTTCAACTTCCACCATTTGATCCTTGGTCCTGCCTTCCCTCTCCTCCTCTTCTTGATCTCCAACGTCCTATGCTGCCTAACTACACTTTTCCACTTTTTTGAAGACTTTGCAGTCTTCAATCTCCTTCAGATTACAATCTACCTGTGTGCATCTTCCTCCACTCTTGTTCGTCACCCTATGTTCCTCTCACTTCTTAAAATACATATTCACCACAGCCATGTCCATCCTTTTCGCAAAATCCACTATCCTCTGACCTTCTTCATGCCTGTCCCTGACACCATACCTACCCATCACCTCCTTGTCTCCTCCTTTCCCTTCACCAACAAGTCCATTGAAATCCACTCCAATCATCACTCTCTATCCCTTGGATATACTGTCCATCACTTCATCCAACTCACTCTAAAAATCTTCTTTCTCATCCATCGCACACCCAGCGTGCGGAGTAAATGCACTAATAACATTCATCATTACACCTTCAATTTCCAGCTTCATAATCATCACTCTGCCTGACACTCTTTTCACCTCCAAAACACTCTTGACATACTGTTCCTTCAAGATAACCCCTACCCCATTCATCCTCCCATCCACACCATGATAGAACAATTTGAATCCATCTCTGATTCACCTGGCCTTACTCCTCTTCCATTTAGTCTCTTGCACGCACAATATATCAACCTTTCTTCTCTCCATCACATCAGCTAACTCTCTCCCCTTACCAGTCATACTGCCAACATTCAAAGTTTCTACCCTCAGTAACTCAATCACATGAGAGCAATTGTCAAGCTGCTAGAAAAAAGTCAGGTAAAAATTCAGTGCTTTCTTCCAATGTTCATGTTAAATTCATTTTGAAATACCTGTGCAATATACACTTATTAATTGATTGATTGGATGTATTATTTGTCCTGTGAATATGTATCCTTACTTTTATGTTTCTGCTGCTATATGCATTTACTTTTCCCCATCTGATTAATAAAGTTTATCTAATCTAATCTAAATTCAAAATCTAGTCTGTAAAGACCACTGTATATAACTGTTATATACCTAAATGTTCTGTCTCCAAACATCTTTTGTAAGGGTTTAGAGGGGCGGCACGGTGGCGCAGTGGGTAGCGCTGCTGCCTCGCAGTTGGGTGATCTGGGGACCCGGGTTCGCTTCCCGGGTCCTCCCTGCGTGGAGTTTGCATGTTCTCCCCGTGTCTGCGTGGGTTTCCTCCGGGCACTCCGGTTTCCTCCCACAGTCCAAAGACATACAGGTTAGGTGGATTGGCGATTCTAAATTGGCCCTAGTGTGTGCTTGGTGTGTGGGTGTGTTTGTGTGTGTCCTGCGGTGGGTTGGCACCCTGCCCAGGATTGTTTCCTGCCTTGTGCCCTGTGTTGGCTGGGACTGGCTCCAGCAGACCCCCGTGACCCTGTGTTTGGACTCAGCGGGTTGGAAAATGGATGGATGGATGGATGGAGTAAAATTCCAGCACATGTAAAGAAGCTCTTAGTAGGTGGAATAGAGAAGCAGTTCATGTAGAGCACACTAGAGACAATACAGACTACTCAGTGTGCCAGATGTTTATAATGGTTTTATAAATTGAGATGTGCTCACATTCACTGCTTGATTTCCTTAGCATGGAGCTGATCTATTTTAGCTCACCAATCTCTTTGTCTATTCCAGTATTTATTTTTGAGTGGTTATTCTTCTCATTTACCAAAATAATTTAATAACATGTTTACAACCATTACATAATGACCCAATCTGATGGGAACCAAAGGGGGTGGGCTACTTGTACACAAAGGAGCAAGATGTTGTCCTTTTATGACTGGCAATTTGTAAAGCCATTTTTTAGAATTCTGCCAACTCTATGTTAACAATGCTTTTGCTCAAGGTAGCTGAAAAGATGTGACCATTGGTATCCATACTTGTTTTTTCTTGCTTTACAGATCACTGATGCTCCAGGCTATTTGTACCTTTAACATAAAAAATACACTGGAAGAGCTGATTCAACATTGTGAGTTTAAACATAAGATGTTGTTGTGGTTTTGTAATTTATGGCTGTCAGGGGATTGCATTCCGAATAGTGAGCCAAAGTAATTATACTGTAATATAATTAACTCTTAACTCCACCCCATACCATATGTTTAACCTCATTAATGTCTCACTTTAATAAATCTTCATATATTCCAAGGGGTTTAGGCAGATTTTATATTATAGGTCAGACTTTCAGTCCATCATTATCAACAACTGGAGCTTTTGTTTTCCTCTCCTCCATTGCAGACTGGCCTCATTATTTTCACACCTTCTTTAATTAACATTTTCCATTATTATAGGCTTCGAATCAGAATTACTCCCAAACATTATATATCCTAATTTTATATGTATGAATATACAGTATGTCTGTATGTGCTGTATGTAAGAATCTCTTACATGGTGTCAGGTACTGTGTTTATATATTTATTAGTCATTAAGCCCGTTACAATAATGGGCGCTAGAACAGTAGTGCATAAACATTAGTAGGAACAGTCTATATTAAATGGCAAAGGAGCTTAATATTTTTGCAAGAAGCCTAAAGTAAAATAATAATAAAAATTAAATAGAAACGTATATGACAATACAGTAACTATAATTAATATTACATTTATCCTCTCCTCTGTGGCTGTTGAATGATGTGTTGTGTCTGTTTGAAGATCTCTTATCCTGCCTCTCTTTATTTTAGCTTGTTGCTGATGCAGTGATTTTCGTTCATCCGCAGTAAGACTTGCTCTCTTAGCTCTGTGTGTTTTGGCATTTTTCTGACGCTCATTTTCCTCTTCTTCAATAGATCCATTTGCTCAGCAACGGATTTTATGTGCGCGAAAATAAATCTACTTTTAAAAGTCATCCTATTGTAATTTAATGAAAATTCGTATATTTAGGAAAACCCCTTCAACGACTGACACTTTACACTTTACCGGGCCAAGCTTCTTAATCGCAAATCTGACATTCGCAGAGTGAGGAAGCTGGTCTCCACGTCTCAGTATCCGATTGGATTTTTCGTGCGTTATGTTTTAGGTCTTACCTCATTTACCAAAATCCGATTGGATCGGCCGAGCGATATTTTATAGGTCCCGCCCTCTCTGTCTTGTGTGACACGTCAGGCAGCCTTTGAAGCATCTGCTAGAGGCCGGTGACTCTGCCACTCATTCCGCCCTTCCCTGTACTTCCGCCTTGTCCGTAATATGCATTGAAAAGTGCCCCGCGCATGCGCACTTCACCAGAAGACACACACAGACACATGGACGCACACAGGGGTTTTATTAAAGAGGATGTGATGGTTTGAGCTTGTCCCTTGCTAAGAGTGCTATATAGAAATAAATCAAATTGATCTAAATTGGTAATTTATGTAGTAATTCTTGTTCATACTAGAAATATTCACCTTAATAAAAGGATAAGTGTCTGTCTGTGTGTCCATCTAGTTGCTATGTCTGTCATTCCAAAAAATGGCACATCACAAATATTTTTTGTAATAAAATGCATTGCATTTGTCATTCTGTTAGTACATGACAAACATCAACACTGCTTTTAGAAATCCCAAACCAAATGGCATATAACGGAGGCGTATTCATTGCATGGTGCACAGCAAATGTTCACAATGACTCTACATTGATTATGTAGCTTTCAATTCATCTTAGGAATGTGGCCCAGTTAGCACTATGAATAACATGGATGGATACATAAATTTGTCATTGTAAGCACTGTTACAGAGTGCTACAACAATACACATTTCAGTGAAAGATGGTAAATGGTAAGTGGTTGAAAGTGGTGCAGTGGTTGTGTGCATTGGACTAGGTTGTTCAGTGTCAGTAAACACTCAAGCAACTTCGTGGCCCTAATTAAATTGGTAAAAAAAAAAAAAATTTTTGATTAGAAAATAAATATGATTTTTTTTGTTAGATTAAAAAAATATTTTTGTTAAAAATAAACATTCTTTTTGAAAAATCTTAACTTGGTTTAACTTTAAATGCTATGCTGTATTTATGACATGTTTTTAATTGTACTAACCAAATGCGAAACTTATCAATGACAGGCGTGTTTAATCTGAAGATGATATAACTAATTAGTTTTATAGAGACACTTGGGTAACTCATTCAAAGGTGGTAAATCCTCTTTCCATTTATAAATTGGAAGGATCTGTAAGTATCTGTTTCTGAAAGTATGCTAGCAATTTGCTATCCTTAACATTTATGTTCAAAGAATTTAATTGTCAATATTTAATGTTCTGTGAATGTGGCACATTTTTATAACATACATATGCATTGGGACATAGAATTGTGCAACCTTATCTTGTGTGGCGGACGGACGGGTCCCATGCCTGGCCGGGACGCCCCTTCGACATATGTTCTGGGGGAGCAACCATGGGTTGATCAATACCTCCCCCGGGACTCTTGGTGGCAGCCTCCCTGGCTGACGGTGGTGCCTCAGCTTCCCGCAGGGCTCCATAGGAGATGGAGTTCTCCATAGCCCTGTTGGGATCTGGGGTGGCCGCCAGGGGGCACTGCATGGGTCCCTGAGCCTGGCTGGATGAGTCTTCAGCCCCACCCGGAAGTGCAACCGGAAACAGGTGATCAAGCACCTGGAGCACTTCCAGGTGGGCTATAAAAGGGGCCAGCAACCACCACTCAGTGGCCAGAGTCAGGAGGAGGAGGACGAAGCTTGACGGGAGGAGTGGTGGTACCAGAAGGGAGTGTTTTGTGTTGGTGGATTGTGCCTTTTGGGACTGTGTTGTGCCTGTGGGGTTCGTGGGGAAGACGTGCCCCACAGGTGAAGAAAAATAAAGATTTGTTTTATTTTTACACATGCCTCGGTGTCAGTCTGTGTTGGGTTGGGCACAATATAGCGCCTTTGTTACACTTGTTAAAGGTCTGACCTCTATAAACTCTGTGTAAAAACTCCTATAGTATTCTACAACGTACATACTATATATCTAATGTTATTATACCATGAAAATTATACAATGTATAATGATACGTGCTATTAGTTATTCATTCAGTATGCAATGTTTGTTGTTTCTAATAACAACATATCGACACTTTATTTTTAATGGAATATCTATGTAGAGTGCATAATTGTGTGATATGATGACAAAATTAATGGATGATCTGAAAAGCAGTATCTGGGAATCCTTTAGTCTAAAGTCATTCTTTGTCTCATTTTGTATATAGTACCTTTGTGAATTGAACACCATCTTAAGGAACTATATTATTTACAAAGCCCAGGAACAATTGTTTACGAACACATTCATTGTTAGAACTGGTGCACAAGCAGGTTAAGTGTCATCCTCAGGGTCACACAGTGAGACAGTAAACACATCAAACAACCCTGTGGTTTAACATTAAACAGTCTTATAACATGGCCACACTTAATGCCCCTTAAAAAATTCAACACATTTTTATTTTAATTTTAAAGTTAGTTGTAGCTTATGTTACCTCTTAACTGCAAGTATGAAGTGTATATTTGTTACTAAAGTAACTACAGCATTAATGCTTGTTATAACCAATACAGAGTCTTGCAAAATTTTTCATACTGAACCTTTAAGTTTCTAAGATATGATGCAGATACTTTTATAAATTCTAACTATTTTGTGTTATAGTAAATAAGGGTATAAATTATTAAATTACAGTGCATGAACTGTCCAGGCAAAATAAAAGAAAAAAGAGTCCAAAGTAAAAGAGACAACAATATTTATTTATATAGCACATTTTCATACAAATAATGTAGCTCAAAGTTCTTAAAAAGAGAAAGAGACCAAATGTGCCCAGCTATACTGCAGGTCACCACTTAGGCATGCAGCTTTATCTGATGCACACATTGCCCTTTTACACAACTACAGCAGATGGGATTTGGGAGCCTGCAATGAATTGATCTTGAACTTTGTGGCCCCTTTTCAGCTCATTGGGCTATTCTTTCAGCAGAGTATTTAGGTGGCCAGCTGAGACCTACTGCGTCAAACTATATTGTCGCTTGTGCTTTTTGGAAACCTATTGTTAGTGTTTTTGCTCCAAGGAATATTCAAAGGCTTCACCATCAGAGTATAAAAGATATGCAAGATATTAATGTGGACGTTAAGTGAGTATGCACTGTGATGAACGTGTATCTTGCTCAGCATGGTTCCTGCCTTGTACGCAGTGCTGCTGTGTTCGACTCCAGCTCCAAATGGTCCTTCATCAGACTTAAAGTATTCAAAAAATGAACGAATGTCTCCTGTAGATCAAGTTGCACTGTAATGCTCTAGTCTCTAGTATTTGTTTGCTCTTGTTTCTGAAGTGCATATTTTTGGATTGAATGCTTCAATCAAATTATCTTTGAGATATTTCAATCTTTTATAGAAGCGTGTACCTCCACCTTGACCAAGAAAGAACTGCAGTAATTCCACCTTTCTTTGCTAGCTGAAGAGGGCTACCCTATACTCACCATATTCTATAGGGGCACCACTTTCTGATATAGGAACTATAATGCGTTCTGATCACAAGTCAGTACAGTGAATAGTGTGCAATGTGGAGTCCATCATTAGGATTTATCTTCTTGGCATCACAATCTCTTTTTCCTACTTCTATCAGGCAGGCAGAAGGTATCAGAATCTGCAGATCAACACGACCAGACTGAACAACAGATCTTCCCTCAAGCAGTTGTGATGGATGGCCAGCTAAATATTCCGGCCCACCCCTCCAGGCTGCCAGGTGGAGCTCTCCCAACAGCATGGAGGTTCCCCGAATTCCAGCAGGGCCTCATGGACCTTGTAGTTTGTATGCGCAGCCCTGCTGGATACCATGGGGGCCACCAGGAGTCGCTGTAAGGGGGCTGTCAGACTGTTATGTGCCCTATAACCTGGAAGTACGTCCTGGTCACATGAACAGGAGAAATGACGTACTTCCAGGTTGAAGAAAAGGACTTTTACCCTGACCCGGAAGTAATAAGGACTTGTGGACTGTTGGACAGGAACACCTCTGGGTCAGGGGGTATTAAAGGACTCTGGGAAAGCCCAGACACTGAGCTGAGCTGGGAGGAAGGGTGGCGAAGTGTCTGGGAGAGGAGGATTGGTATTTGTATTGATTATTGATTTATATGTGTAGTGTGGAGTGGAGGGTGCTTTGTGCACAGTATTATTATATAATAAATAATAATTGGAGTTTTACCTTGTGTTTGAAGTGGTACCTGAGGGTTCAAGGGAGCTCTAGCGCCCCCTACTGTTACACAGTCAGGCTCCTAAACACAATTTTACCCCCATCTTTGCGTGTGCACCTTTATCACAGGCTCAAACCTAATTATTTTTCTGTTCTGCATTCCTTGTTGATTGTACATCTCCTATCATCACTAATAGCTGTTTGTCAATATATCATCAATTTTTAAAAACGTTGTTCCTTTTTGTACATTCCCTTTGTCACACACATAAGGGCTTAACTTGGAGTAAGATGCAGAGCAAGGGGTTGATAAACGGTACTAATGCCTTTTCTCCCTCTTCCACAGACCACCAGAAGTAAAACCCAGCTAATACTCTGGCCACTTTCCACAGCTACATCACACCTTCCTACAGACATCACTTCCTCCCGAGATCCCACCCCTTCCTGTCCTTCACCTATATAACCCTAAGCCTTCACTCTATTAGTCAGTCGATGTTTAACTCAGTCCTTTGTGATTACTCTCTTGAAGTTCATTTTTTGGCTGTTACTACATTATACGGGGTGGACTCCCCAAATGTTTATCTTTGTCCCTTTGCTTTCTTTACACCTTATATAAATTACCAACCCCTCTGTATTGTTATATTGTCAAATTTATTGTCTAAATATTACACTGTGATTTTTATTGCCCAGGAAGTGCAATTTCATACCACTGTACCAAGGATTGTGGGTAGATGGTATGATAACAAAGTCCATTGGACTTGTCTTGACCTGGTAGTGATTTTACTTTTTAAGAGTTTACCACTGACTGAAATTATTTTGAAACAATGAAGCGGTTTGCATCAGAAACTTAAACAAAAGGAACAAGTTTACAAGACGACAGAAAAAAGAAAAAAAAATATGCATTTACAGTTACAACAAGACTCTCTAAATATAATGAATGCTTAATATGGTGCACGCTCAGCAAATACAATTATTTAGAATTAAACTGTGAATCTAGACATGGTCAGGACGGAAATATAATTTTTTGGTTACTGCTAACAATACAGTAATAATGGAAAGACAGTGGGGGACACATGACAAAGCGTAGTTCATCCACCAAGATGTTTTGTGACAGCAAAAGGATGCAGCTGCCTATGTTGGTTCGGTTCTTCCAGAGTCACCGAGAACCAATCAGGTTGCCAGAATTTCTAAGGCTGGCAAGAGGAGCTTTGGCAGTATAGCGTCATGTGTTTTACAAGGCTATGCCCAGCCCTGGATTCACCCAAAAATGCTTTAGGACTGCCACTTAAAAGAACCATGCTGTGTAGCTTATTCCACTTCACTCTCAGGGGCATTTTGTACTGAAGTGAAAAATACAGTAATACCTCAGTTAATGAATCCTGTGAAAATAATGCCCTTTTATAACAAAATCAGCATAAAATGCACCATGGTGCAAATTCAAGTACCAGTCTACTAAAGTTCTGTGGTAGTCTTTGTCTGTTATTCATATTGTGTTTGCTGTAGAATGCAAAGTTAAGTCAGTGCTCAGTTATTTCATGCATACAGTAGTTATATTCATAATTTTTTGGAAAGTAGTAATTATAGTTTGCTCAGCATGTCACAAAAACATAAATCAATATCTTTAGAGAACAAAATGCAGATTGTAAAGAGGGTAGAAGTACGGAAAAAGAAAAGCAATGTAATAGAATCAGGCCATGAAAGGAACATGGAAGAGGGGGTGTAGATAGAGACCACTAACCATGCAAGTACTTTGGAGATGTTTCTCTGCTGCTAAGGTCCAAAAAGTCTGGGTGTGTAGAGTTTCCTTAAGCATTTTGGCTTGGATCATTTACGGTTACACCAAGATAAGATTACTTAAAATGAATGTTTATTTTTTTACACTAATATTTTTTTAATCAAACAAAAAAAAAATTTTGATCCAAAATTAAAATTTTTATCCACTTAATTAACCCAATGCATCCACTTTTAGGGTCACAAAGTTGCTGGAGCATTTATTGACATTGAACACCCCAGTCCACTGCACACAACCACTGCATCACTTTCAAACACCATTTTCCCTCTTTTACTGAAATATGTATTGTTGTAGAACTTTGTAACAGTGTTTGCAATAGCAGATTTAGGTATCCATCCATCATAGCACTAGTTGTGCTATATACCTAAGATGAATTGAAATCTGTTACTGTATTAATATAGACGTTAATGTTTGCACTGCACCATGCAATGAATATGCCTCTGTTATATGCCATTTGGAATGGGATTCTTAAAAGCAGTGTTGATGTTTGTCATTTACCACCTATTGGAATGACAAATACAATGCATTTTATTAGTAAAAATGTTTATGATGCTCCATCTTTGGAATGACAGATACATAGTAGCTGGAAGGACACAAAGACATACACGGACTCTTATCCTTTTATTAAAATGGATATTGCTGATATGAATGAAGTCTGAGTGTGCAGAGCGTCCTTAAACATTCTGGCTTGGATCTCACATGATGGTGCTGCCTCTGAGCCCAAGTGAGGTGCAAGGCTCACAGATAGCAAGGCAGGTGCAAGTATGTGGAGTAAAATGGAAGGAACTGATGGAGGACACTCATGTCAGCAGGATTGTAGAGTGGCCAAGGAAGGAGATGACCGGTGGTATGAACCTCATGATGTGCTGGTATTATAGGTAAATACAAATTCAAGTGTGTCTTCTGTGTTTTTTATGGAATGTGAGCTCTCACTATATATTCTAGTTTATATAGTAAACTTTCCTGAGGTGAAGGCAAAAATGTAAATCTGCATTTGAAATTTTATTTCTACCCTTCATGCATTAGCATTTCCCAGCACTTGAAAAATCAAGAAAGGTTGTTGCATGTTACCTAGCATTCCTCCTAATATGAACTCTCATGGCTGATTTTCAAGAAACAGCCTCTGATTTATTGGCATTGAGGGCCAATCACATGATGAAAGGAGGCAGATCTCATTTTCTTTATGTTTTTTGTTTGTTTTTTTTTAAATTGGTTTTATTGCAATCGTTCCATACAAATAGACTACTTTTTACAAAAAAATAGGATTGAAAACAAATCAACCCCCACCCCTGAGAAAGAGCGCATAGCCAATGGAGTAAAACTTAAAGCTTGTAAAAATAAATAAACTGATGAGTTTAATAGGCTGATAAAGATAAATGGAGAAGAAAAAGAAATGGGAAGAGATTCTACTTCCTCAGTGCTTTAAGAGCTCATTTAAAATATTATTGATTAGATCCTGCTAAGTTTTGAAAAAGTTCTGCACAGATCCTCTAACTGAGAATTAGATTTTTTCCAATTTCAAGTAGTATAACACATCAGTTACCCACTGACTTAAAAGAGGAGAGTTAGGATTCTTCCAGTTTAGCAAAATAAGTCTGCGTGCCAATAATGTAGTAAAGGCAATCACAGTTTGTTTGTCCTTCTCCCCTTTAAGACCATCTGGGAGTACACCAAACACAGCTGTTAGTGGATTAGGAGGGATTGCGACACCAAGCCTGTCTGAAAGACATTTAAAAATTTTTCTCCAGAATGATGTTAATTTGGTGCAGGCCCAAAACATGTGACCCAGTGAGGCTGGAACTTGATTGCAGTGTTCACAGGTTGGATCTTGCCCCAAAAACATTTTGGACAGTTTTAATAAGCAAGACAGATGGGCTCGATATATAATTTTGAGTTGAATAATTGTATGCTTTGCGCATATGGAGCTCGAGTGAATTCTCTGCATTGCTACCTTCCACTCCTTTTCTGAGATGTTGAGTGAGAAATCCTTTTCCCATTGTCCTCTTGGATCTTTGAAAGGGAGGGACTGTAAAATAATTGTATAATTATTGTATATTGCAGAAATGGTGTCTGAGTCCTCGAAACTGAGCAATATTTTTTCCAGCATAGAGGTAGGTGCGAGATGAGGAAAATCGGGCAGGTTCTGTTTAACAAAGTTTCTAATTTGAAGATAGTGAAAGAAATGTGTTGCTGGAAAGTTAAGTTTGGAATGTAATTGTTCATAGGATGCAAAGATGTTGTCTATATAAAGATCTTTAAGCAATTTAATCCCAAATGTTTTCCAGATATTAAAAACTGCATATGTTTGCGAGGGTTGAAAAAGGTGGTTCTGATGCAGAGGTGCCACAGATAAAAGATTCTCCATCTTAAAATGCTTTCTATATTGGTTCCATATTCTGAGTGAGTGAAGCACAATTGGGTTATTAGTATATTGGCAATAACTTGCATTTATTGGGGCACAAAGCAGGGAATATAAAGAAGTACTGCAGGATTTTATTTCTATTGCGGACCAAGCCTGTGTATGTTCATCTATTTGTGTCCAGGTTTTTATAGCTTGTATGTTTGCTGCTCAGTAATAAAACTGAAAGTTAGGTAGAGCCATGCCACCTTCTGCCTTAGGTCTTTGTAGGGTCGCACTTTGGATACGTGGATGTTTTAAGTTCCAAATAAATGAGGTTATGGTTGAATCTAATTGCTTAAAAATTATTTATTGGTGTATATTGGAATGTTTTTAAATAAAAACAGAAGCTTAGGAAGGATATTCATCTTAACAACGTTAATTCTTCCAGCTAGAGTGAGATAAAGGGTTGACCATCTATGCAAGTCTTGCTTAATTTTTTCCATACAAACGGCGAAATTTTGTTGATAAAGAGCTTATTGTTTACTTGTGATATTTACCCCTAGGTATTTAAACTGATCTGCAATAATAAAAGGGAAGGTGTCCAATCTAATATTGTGGGCTTGAGAATTCACTGGAAAGAGCACACTTTTATTCAAATTAATTCTGAGACCAGAGCTCTTTTGAAATTCTGTAACTGCTGTTAAAACTGCAGGCACAGTACTTTGTGGGTCTGATATATACAGTACCATATCATCTGCATATAGAGAAATTTTCTGTTCAAGTCCTTCTCTGATAATCCCCTTTATCTGATAAGCATTTCGACAGTGAACTGCCAGTGGGTCAAAGGCAATTGCAAATAGCAGTGGTGACAAGGGGCATCCTTGTCTGGTACCACATTCTAGTTTAATGTAGTCTGAATTAATGTTGTTAATACAAACTGAAGCTTTTGGATTGGTATACAGTAGTTTGATCCATGCACAAATGTTCGGGCCAAACCCAAATTGCTCTAATGTAGTGAAAAGATATTTCCTTTTCCTTGTCTTTTTCCTTTTTCTGCATCCAATGATAATAATATCTCTGGGGTGTTTGATTTTGCAGGTGAATATATTACATTGAACAGGCGTCAAAGATTGGAAGCTAAATGTTGCCGTTTAATAAACCAGTTTGATCTTGTAATATTACCGAAAGCAGCACTTTCTCCATCCTTTTAGCTAGGACTTTGGAGAGTATCTTAACATCATTATTCAGAAGTGAAGTTGGTCTGTATGATGCACATTGTAATAAGTTCTTATTTTGTTTAGGAAAGTCAGTGATTAATGCTTGGCGAAAAGTTTGAGGTAGAATTTGATTGTCTCTAACTTCTGTAAATGTTAGTAATAAGAGGGGAGATGGCTGAGTGGAGAATTTCATATAAAATTCTACATGGTAGCCATCAGGGCCTGCTGTTTTCCCGCTTTGAAGTGATTTTATAGCTTCTAGTAATTCTGATAGCGCCAGAGGTTAATCCAGTTCCTCTGCATTAAAAGTATCTATTTGTGGTATCTGTAATGTATCCAGAAATGCATTAGATTGTGTGTTGTCTTCTTTAAACTCAGTAGAATATAAGGATTTATAGTAGTCTCTAAATGTGTGCATTATATTTTTATGGTCAATGATTTTATCTCTGTTCGTGTTGGTGATTGCTGGGATTACAACTGAGTTGTTCAGTTTCTTTAATTGTCAAGATGTTGAGCTCTGAATTCAGAGCCTGCCTTTTCCTATGAAGAAACTCACTTGGACACCTGGCATGTTCTTCCTATTCTAGTAATTTCGCTGGTTAGCTCTGATACCTTCTTGGTTTCTAATTGATTTCTGTGGGAAAGATATGAAATAATCTGTCCTCTTTAGAATGCCTTTAGAGTTTCCAGAGTATTCCTGCAGAGACCTCTGAGGATGTATTTGTCTCTAGGAAGAAACTGATTTGTTTTGATATAAAGTCTGTACAGTTCTTGTCTGCTAATAGAAGTGGGTTAAAATGCCATCTGCGAGATGAGTATGTGGGGCATAATGATTTTAGCTCCAAGATCAGAGGGACATGGTCGGAAATAACAATAGCATCATACTTGCATTTTCTTTATGTTTAACTCGTCGTCCTCTTTCATGGTCATAAGAACTGTTTGTTTCTTCATTCTTCCATTTTTAAACCTGCTTGTCCAGGTCAGTGAAACATGAAAATGTTTTAGCAATATGCAGCTGAGATTTTTATGCAGTAGAAATAACAGAAAACATACTATACTGGATTTCTGCTAAGTTATCAAAGACACAGAAACATTGACTAATAAAAAGCAGCATCTATGCTTAGCAGTACTGAACATCTAACATGCAGATTAAACATTTGAACAAGAAAACACAGACCTTCGAAAAAGTTTTGAGACATGCCAAAAAGCCTTAATCTATGTAAAACAGAATGTATTTCTGCCTGTTCCATATACAATCCTAAACATTTTAACAGATCTGGACTAAATTTAGCATAGTTGCTCTCTAGGACCATACAGACAAGAGAGGCTGTCATGAAACCTGGGCACCGAACCGCTTCCCCAGATTGCATCCCCTTAAAAATATACAGTATGTACTGTTTCTTTATTTATTCAACCAGAATTGGTACCAATTTTTTCTAGGTTGCACATTACAAATCTGAAATTGATTTTTTGAAATTCAAGATTGCAGATTCAATATGGTGAGCCACAACTTTTCTATATGAAAAATGTAGGTAATGTATTGGGGGTCATTGCTTATTTTATTTTATTTTTTTACTTGAACATTATTTCAAGTGTTTTTTCCTTCAAGTTGCCCTAAAAAATGGTAAAAAGTGCTCTTGATGTCTGTCTGGGTCTCTTTCCTATACTGCCCATTTGTATGCGCACTCGTGTTTGCAGTACATCCAAAAGTTTGCTTCAGTATGGATTGTTAACATATGAATGTAGGCGACATTCAGGCCATTGATGCTTCTGTCTTTAATGCTTCTGGGCACTTCCCACCACTTTGCACAACACTGTTGAAAGCTTTGTGGTGCTCAGAAGCTGGAGGGGACAGCCAAGAATATTGTATATCACAAAGCATTTGATTAATTAATTAGCCATATTGTAATAACACATGTATGTTCTTAGTACAGGAGAAAAAAATCAGAATCAGAATCACGTTTAATGGCATACACACAAGGAATTTGAATCCATTTTTTTGATGACTGTCAGATATACACACAATTGATAAGTGCACACCTGAGATAAATACAAGACATAAGTGATACACTATATGAATTTGTAAATTAAATATCACTGAATTAATTTGAACATCTTTATTTTTTCATTTTCATATTTCCACAAATATTGATGTTCTAGACATACATTTACATTTACATTGATCTGCTTAGCAGACACTGTTATCCAAAGCAACTTAAAATAGATGTAAACAATTGAATAACATTAGGCCGGGGCCTGTTTGTTCAGCAAGTATAGCAGGACAAAGGTTGATTGCCACAAGTGAAAAGATTTAATAACTTATACATTTACAATCATAGATTACTATCAATAAAGCAATTAAACCTAAACAAATAAGCAAGAATATAAAGTATTGCAGCTCAAAGTTTGTTTTTTTCCTTTCAATTAGATATAAGAGGCCATGCTGGATAGTATTAACTAGCTCACTATAAAGAATGAACCTAACTTTAAATAGCATGTTTCTTGGAGAGACCACCAGGTGACAATATGGCAACAAATACTTCTTAACAGCTCAGATGCGCCAGGTTCAACCCACTTTCCAGTCTTTGTCAATTAGTATTCATGGATTTATCCCAGGACCTTTAACTTATTTTTTGTTAAGATTTTCAGGACTTTGATATTTTTTTCCAGGGTTCAGGAATTCTTCTTAATGACTTTCAGGTCAGTTTTGTACATTTTTAAATTGAAGGATTCTAAATATTGATTTAATTTTTTATGAATTATTGTTTTAGTATTATATATATATTAATTATTATTTGTTTTAAATTAGCCACAAGCCCATTTTAGTTTTCTTATGAGCGCTGTCATTTTCTGGTCCATTGCCCTGTCACAATGGTCGTTTGGGAAGGAGCGTGTCCCAGAATTTGTGTTGTATGACATCATCAGGGTGTCCAAATCTATCCAGATCTGCATCCAAGTTTGTGGATACATTATCAATAGTTTAGTATTTAACAGTTTATACATTTGTGATTTTTTTTTCTAACTAAGACTATTCAAGTTTTGCTGAAAGGTTGGCTAGATATTTTGGTTTTGATTTATACACAGACTTACTTCTTATCTTCGGAGCCCTTGTGGCTGCTTCCTTCTACCTCTTGGCAGTACAATCTCACATTCTACAAGTGAATGTTTAGGCCAAACAAGACCAAACCTATTTATGTGACTGGCATAGAGAAGTTTTGTGGCTGTTATAACTGTTATGACCTTTTAAAGGATTCTTATTCTTTTTCCCTACGGTTCTAAAAGTATCTTTGTTTAGTTCCGTGGTTTTTTTTGTTGAGTTACTATTATTAGCTTTAGTTTATTGTTATCTCATGACTTCATGTTGTTTTCTATACAGGTGCCTCCATTTTCCAACGTGGATGCTTAGACACAAGTGCCTGATACTACTGTATGTGTCCGAGAGGGCACACTGTGTGATGTCATTTGCGTGGTGTTATTTAAACTGGCACTACATATAATACAGTTTCCAAGTATGTAGATACAATCTCTAAAAACGTTTAGCAAGTTCTTTTCCTTTTTGATGTTTGATGTTACTGGCTAGGGATTTTTTGACTTTGAGTTTGGTTTCACACTTACTGGTTTTGTCAAATGATTTTTCGTCCTTCCAGTTACAATGGTTCAAGATTTCAACAATTGATCCATTTTTTGTTATTCTTGTATCATCAGAATAATAGCACATGTGTTAGTATTGTCAGGGGCAATGTTGAAGGAAAACATTGTTTGGTGTTATCTGTATTTCAAGGGTAGACAGAAGATTTTGATCACCCCTTAGCAAATGACCCTGAAGTGATTTTGATATTTAGTTATTTAATTACAATAGCCTCTGTTGAATATTCTTAACATATAAGACACACTGAGAAAACCATTCTAGCTGCAGAGAAACAATATCTAACAGAAAAGTGAAACGTCTGAAAAATTCTTTGTTTCAACAGATGAATAATCCAAAGCACACTGGCAGAGCAACCCTGCTCAGGCTTAAAGTGAATAAAACAGTTCATGTTTTTGTTATAATTCTGTGTATTTTTAAATTTTTAAGCATTCATTTCAGTTTCCATTATTATTGTTTTACTTATTAATAAAATAATTGTGCTGTTTCTATTGCAGTTTTTTTTTTTTTATGGGTGCCGCCCTGGTGACTTGCCATCATTACAATGCTGTGTCAGTTGCTAGAGAACGTGTCTCTAGAAATACTGTAATTAATGTAATTCATGAGACAATATAAAAAGTGGTTCATCAAACACATCATATCCTCAAAAAACAATCTTACATGTGTATAGGTTGTGGCAGACGGCTGGGGGTGGCACCCAGCCGGGACGCCCAGGAAGACAGGAGGAGGGCTCATACCTCCTCCAGACCACGAGGGGGCAACCACCCTGGTTCCTTTGGGGGCTACGGGTGCAGGGCTTGGAAGCCCAACCCTGTAGGGGCCCGTGGTCTCCACCAGGGGGTGCCCCCATGCCTGAAGGACCCGGAACCCCAACACTTCCGCCACACCAGGAAGTGCTGGGGTGAAGAAGACTGGGAACACCCAGAGGGCTTCCGGGAACACAGCCGGCACTTCCGCCACACAGGGGAGTGTCTAGGGAGTGTCGGGGATCACCTGGAGCCCATCCGGGCACTTATAAAAGGGGCCGTCTCCCTGCAAAAGAGGACTTGGTTTGTGTGCAGGAGAGTGGAGGCGGCCTGAAGAGCAGGCAGAGACTGAGAGAGGCTTGGACATTGGGGGAATTTGGTGCTGGAGGCACTGGGTTTGTGCACTTGACCTGTAAATAATTATGTACAATAAACATGTGGTGGACTTGAGAATGGTGTCCGTCTGTCTGTGTCCGGGCAGCTTATCACAGTGGCGTAGTCGGCAGGATGGTCTGCCTAGTTCAAGGCAGGAACCTTGGTTCAAAATGTATTCTGTGAGCAGACAAGCGCACCAGCGGAACCCCCACACGCGCCGCGGGAGCGACGCATGCACAACTCCACTGGAGCGATTCTCCCCAGGGACCGCCAGCGGTCCGCAGAAAGGCTCTGAACCCCTGGTGCGGAGGAGCGGCAACGGCGTGGCTGGAGTGCAGCGGACTCCGACTGACGCACTGTTGGAAGCGGTGGCCAGGGCGGTATCGCCGAAGGGAAGGCCCGAGTGCAGCAGATATGGCTGGATGACGGGATCCGGGAGGTGAGTGCCCTGCATATCAGTGGTCGGCCCTGCGGGGTCGGACTTCCCTCCTTTGTTGCCGGTAGGGTATGCCCGGATCTGCGTCCGTTGCAGAGGCGTGCCGGTCCACGGGCCATCGGCAGCGCGGAGGTGGCAGTCGGGAGAGCTGCAGAGAAACTGGAGCTGCAACTCCAAGAGCCAGAATGGCGCCGCACCAGGGGCAGAAGAGCCAAAATGGCGGCAGACCAGAAGTCCCTTCCCGGAGCAGGCACGAGATTGGATGGTGTGTCTTGTGTGCCCGCCAATGATGGTAGAGAGGTGGGACCAAGGAATGTCCATCTCGTGGCCACGAGAGACCCGATTGGGCCAGAGGAAAAGGGCCCCAAAGAGCAGCCAGCAGCTGTAGCTGACAAGGTAAGCACAATGTTGGCTGTCTGTTTGTCTATGTCTGCGGCTCTACGGGCGCTGGCGGTTGATCAGCATTCCGTGGAGTCGCATCCACTGGTGCTATGTGCCCTTCATGCTGGGGAGCAGAAGCTGGAGGGGAAGCCAGTCACGTCAGAGGAGGCGCTGGAAGCGCGGACGGAATGGCGCGGCGAGCAAACCTTCAGCCGGAGAGGTACAGCAGGAACGGTAGGTGTAATCGATCCCGTACAGCATGTTGGAGGTCCCACCGAAAGGATCCGTGAACCCCGTGATCGGAGTCCAGTAGGGGGATCTCCTACAGTAGATGTGGCAGTGGGTGCTGCGTGCATGGCGAGGGGAGAAACAGTGAAGGGACTATCAGGACGTGGGCTGTTAAATGCCCTGGGTCCTAGCGCCCTCCTGCCCTAAGCCTGCCGCAACCTCGAGGTGTGTTACAGGGACGCAGGCGCGAAAGAGTCTCTTTCTTTTCCATAAGGAGACTCATTCCGTCAACGCGTCCCAGAGGAAAAGGGGGAGCCGAGGGCAGAATGCCGGTTCCTCCGATAAGGGCAGACGTGAGGCAGGACGCTCATATCCGGAGAAGGGCCGCCCTCTGCGGGTGCAGAGGGAAAACCCACGGAAGGCTGAGGAGACGGGCGCGCATGCGGTCCCATCCGGTGTCCCACCACGAGGGGCACGGATGCCACAAAAGGGGGGCCGACCTGGCAAGCACTGGGGTGCCTGTCAAAAGGGGGAGCGTTGCCCCTATAGACGTCAGAGAGACGCCGAGTGGCTGCGTCAGGGCAACGTCTCCGCCCCTTGTTCTGTTTTCTTTTTTACAGGACCGGGCCCTGGAACGGAGTGTGTCGGCTTCCCGCCGAGGAAGACCTGCCCTCGCGGGCCGCTGGTCCCTGGGGTCTCAGCTTGCGGTGGGATACTGTGGCAGACGGCTGGGGGTGGCACCCAGCTGGGACGCCCAGGAAGACAGGAGGAGGGCTCATGCCTCCTCCAGACCATGAGGGGGTGACTGCCCTGGTTCCTTTGGGGGCCATGGGTGCAGGGCTTGGAAGCCCAACCCTGTAGGGGCCCCCATGCCTGAAGGACCCAGAACCCCAACACTTCCACCACACCAGGAAGTGCTGGGGGGAAGAAGACTGGGAACACCCGGAGGGCTTCCGGGAACACAGCCGGCACTTCCGCCACAGAGGGGAGTGTCTAGGGAGTGTCGGGGATCACCTGGAGCCCATCCGGGCACTTATAAAAAGGGCTGTCTCCCTGCAAAAGAGGACTGGAGTCGGGGGAGGAGTGGACAAGGTTTGTGTGCAGGAGAGTGGAGGCGGCCTGAAGAGCAGGCAGAGACTGAGAGAGGCTTGGACTTTGGGGGAGTTTGGTGCTGGAGGCACTGGGTTTGTGCACTTGACCTATAAATAATTATGTACAATAAACGTGTGGTGGACTTGAGAATGGTGTCCGTCTGTCTGTGTCCGGGCAGCTTATTACAAGGTTTAGTTCTTGTAATGTAAGTCAGATCTCTTCTTTTGATTTTGGCTTCGGTTGGTGATTCCCCACTCTGTCATCTACATTTTTCAATCTGCCTTTCTTAGGGCCAGGCGTGACATATTTTATTAGAATTTGAACCTATGGCTTATCCACAACGTGTTGGTCCACCATCATTCCTCGTATAACATGACACTTCTAGTGCAATTTTATAGGGAATTCTTCCAAGGAGAATAGAGATGGTTCAAGAAAATGTTAAGCCAGAGGGATACATATTTAAAAATTTTGTTTTCCTATTTTTTTTCTTTCTGGGAGGTACTCAGAAAAAAAAACATGTGAGTCACAATTAAGACTTCTTAATCTAGTAGGTCTAGCTACTCAAGAAACAGACTACAAAGCAAAGTAAATAAACAATGACACTCATGATTTAGCTCATGAAATCTTTTTCAGTGAGGTGCAGGTTATAGGGAGTGTATTTATTCTGCAGACCTGGGAATGCTGAGGCATGAGAAAGTAAAACAGTCAGTTGGCAGGACTCTGTTTCTGTGGTTTTCACACACTTGTGAAAATGTGTCCTACATTGTCAAAATACACACATTACATAAAGATGAATTTTTAGACAAACGAAAGGCTCAAAAGTTTCCTTCTTGTAAGGAATAAAGGAAATAAATCTGCAGTACTGAAGTTAGCAATCAGTTTTTTATTTTATTTAACACTTTTCAAAGTGTGCCCCTAATGACAGCTTGATTGCTTCCATCACATTAATTTGAGCATAGTAAACCCTAAGCACTCCTGAGTTGATTGTCAATTCAAATTCATGCTCTCTGTAATAGTACCATTAATGTTGCCCCCCACCCCGCATGTAACAGGTCATATGAACCATTAATGCACACTTAAAGTGATATCATTTAATGTGAGGTGTTCACTTTGTTTTTGAATTCTGATGATGTGTATTTTGGGTGGCTTCTATATGGTCTAATCTGCCTTAAAGCACCTATAATTACTTTACAACTCAAAATACCACAGTGTCTTTAGTATACATAGAAGTAACTGCTCAGACAAAAAAGGAAGCAAACTGGAAACCACTAGTTGACATTTTGTGGTGGCTCTAAGGCTAGGGATCTGTACTGGCAATCGGAAGGTTGCCGGTTCGAATCCCGTAAATGCCAATAGGGACTCTGCTCTGTTGGGCCCTTGAGCAAGGCCCTTAACCTGCAATTGCTGAGTGTTTTGAGTAGTGAGAAAAGCGCTATATAAATGCAAAGAATTATTATTATTACTAGCCGACGCCCACCATAGCATACGGCGGTATTAAAATAGGTACGGAAAACAGTGAGAAAGGAATTCAGAAATCAAGAAGAAATAAATACTTCTTGAAAGAAGCAGTGTGCATGTAGAATTTCCGGCCAAGCTGGATTATATGTGAGAGTGATAAATAAATCAGGCTTTCTGAATTTACGTACTATGGCCATGGCATCCTGATAGTTTTGTTACATGTATCTTGGACTTCCTGGAAATGTGGACATTAATATGATCATTTTGCCTACACGTACGTTATTTTCAACGTTTGTTTGAGTGCATCTGAAAGTCCTTTGTATTGTTCCACGCGGAGATCTTGTTGATGTAATCTGAGATAGTTGAGACACGCGCCATCTGTTTTAACATATGCATCTACGACGTACTGTTGGAATAGTTTGCCGCTGGAGTGCATAATAATAAATGTATTCCTCATTGCTAATCTGTCTGCGTAAAATTGGCATTGAGTAAGCCTTATTTGCTTGGCGGTTCTTTTATCAGGAACATGTAAATCTTTGTGCCAGCCAATGTCTCCATAAGGGAATAAAAGAGGGTAAACCATAGGATCGCAATTCATACTGAGCATGGAAATCTGTTTACATGAGTTATCTGTGCACCCATGGAAGCAAACACTAGAGAAGAGTTGTATTCTCGAATGTGTTCATTATAATTTTTAACTTCTGATGTTTGCTGTGTAAGAAGCTGTTGTAAAGACACAGGTGGCTCCCGCAAAGGTGGTAAAGCTACTTTACCGTTGTGGCAGCACCTCGAGTACTTGTTGGATGTATTACGCTCAGCAGGCCAGTATAGTGCATGACATGGAAGAGGACGAATAGGAATCGAGAAATGCTGTGTCAGCTGTGTGTGGGCGGGACCGGTTTTGAAGTGGAAGCAGGACGAACCAGAAGAGAAGTATATATAAGAGATTATTATTTTAGCATGATAACCTCACATTTTCAAAATACATTAAAAAAAAAACAGGTATTTTTCCCGCTTCATAAACATTGCAACAATAATTACAAATCAAATAACAAGTTAACATATGTCAAGAAAAATAAAAACATTATGAAGAAAGAACAAAATACATTACATAAATATAGGTACATTTTTATTGGATTTATGTCTACCATTTTAAGGTGACATCACAGTGGCCACCATTCTGTGTGTCTGTTAATCAAGGGTGCAACAATTTTGGCTGATGCAATACTAAGTGTTCCTACGGATCTAACACACATGCTGTATGTAACATAACATCACGGCAGCCACTTTATTAAATAGAGATGTATGGTTGGCATGAATATGAGCTTTGTTGCAAAATAAAGAAAGAAACTCAATCTGAGATCAGTCACCATTCAGGGGCAGGACATGGAAGTGGTGCAGAGCGACAAGTACCTGGGGTTTCAAATAAACAACAAACTGGACTGGTCTGACACCACAGTGATGCTGTACAAGGAGGGCCAGAGCAGAATGTATTTGCTAAGGAGACTCAGGTCTTGATGTGTGCAGCAAGCTACTGGAAATGTTCTACCAATCCATAGTAGCCAGTGTGGTGTTCTACACTGTGATCTCAAAATAAGCACAATGCCTGAGCAAACTAATCAAGAAAGCTGTCTCCATAACAGGGCTAACCCTGGACACACTGGAAACTGTTGTGGAAAAGAAGATAGAGAAAGTTGGATGCCATCCTGAAAAATCCCTTTCACCCCCTCCAGAAGGCACTCTGTTGGAGCACATTTAGCCAGAGGCTTTATTCTTACCACAGTGTGCTACGAAGCATTTCTGGGGGTATTTCTGTTCAAAGGTTATTAGGCGATTCAGTGCTTCCACCGATGTAGGTTCATTTTTATTTATTTATTTACTTATCGATTGATTGATTGATTAATTGGCTGTGTTATTTGTCTTGTGATTATGTATCCTTGTTTTTCATGTTTCTGTTGCTTTGTGCACCTGAATTTCTCCATGGGATTAATTTATCTAATCTTATCTAGTTTAGAAATTTCAGTACTCAATTTAGCACGCACTTAAAAACAAACAGAATGGTGAAAAGAAAGGGAAAAAATAAACAGTCAGGGTCATGAAAATGTAGCAGTTCTTTGAGTACTTGTGTTTTGTGGAAGTGTCAAGTAAAAAAGTATCATGTATTAGGTGCGCCAAGAATATGGGTTTCCGGTGCTGCTATATCCAGATGCTGTATTTGCTTAGCTAGAGTTGTTTCTCATTGCTCATTCAGTGAGGTCACTGGGTTTTGGTAAGGTTGTGTCTTTTTTTTTTTTCTGCTGTTCATGATGTTCACAGATAGGATATCAGTGTGCAGTCCAGGCTTGAAGGGTGTCCAGTCTGGGAACCTAAGGGTTGCATCTCTGTTGTTTACAGACGATATCATCTTCCTGGCCTCATTAGACTGTGACGATGAGGCTCATACTGGAACAATTTTCAGCTGAGTTTGATATGGCTGGGAAGCAAAACATGATCTTAATTAAGAGGTTATGGTCCTCTCCCAGAAAAGATTGGCCTGTTCTCTTCAGGTAGGGGTCGAGCAACTGCCCAGTAGATGAGTTCAAGTACCTCCGAGTCTTGATTATTGATTATTGGTTGATTATTGGTGACAGTGAAACCAGGAATAGCAGTTTTTTAGATTTTGTACTAGACAGTGGTAGTTTAAAGGCTTTTTATTGGTTACTTTATGTCTATGATTGAAAGACTACAAGTGGCTTAAAATAGGGTCCTGAGCTTTATAGGCAGAAATTTAATTCTCTTCTACATATTGTAACACCAAAGAAGGCGTTAGTATTCAATATAAGACTTTCTAAGCAAGCAATTAAAAGGCCAGTAGAGTATTTTTAACACTATCCCTCATCAGCATTCTATTAGATATATTTAAACAAAGCATTTTGTTTTTAATTTCATAATATAATGGTTATTTTCTTGATCAAATGTGAGTTTTTTTGAGTAGTTGATTTGAGTAGCTGATTTCAAAGAAACATTTTTTCAACATATTAGAACACATGCTTATGGTCAAATCTTTCCTCTCTTTAAAACTTTTTTTCTTTTATCTATGCAACATTTTGAGCATCTGAACCTTTGTCTCCATGTCAGATGTGTAAATACACAGTCACACCCCATTACCGCTTCATCAGATAACTGCCATTATGTCATCTTCAATTGTATTCTTGTCAGTTTTTAAAGCACCTTGTTTTGGTGTTTTCTGTAAATGATGCTACAATATTTAATTAAATAAAGTGTGAGTGATTTTATTATCCTTTAAAAATGATCTAGCTTGGTAAGAATGGCAAAATATTCGTCTTCATACATGATAATTAAGAAGAATAAGAGTATCATTCAATTATAAAGAGTTTAGTTGGAATGAAGCCTAGCAGACACCAAGGCTGCCAGGAGGAAGATTGAAAATGCTGATATTGCACAATATGCTTGTCTAGTTATGTTTAAACAAGAAATGGAGATCATTAAAATTATTTTAAGAAATTGTAATTTATCAATTGTTTACCTGGATTTTCAATTAAGTCATGCATTCATTTAAACAAATGTGTTTTTTTTATGTTTTTTGATGTTTTTTTAGTGTGTTTCTAAATGCTACTTAACACACTGTAAATTACAGCACAACTATGTAGAAATGGCTACAAAAAAAGATGTGATTAAAAATGTAATTACAGTTAAAAAAATGAAGTTAAAAATAAAAATTGTCAAGTTCACAGTTTATAGAAATATAGTGATATGCAATTCTTGATGGAACAGAAATTAAAGTATTTCATTGAAGCTACTTAGAACACTATATTATTATTATACTAAGTACAATCCACATATATTGAAATCATAAATACTCTATGCACCATGTGTTGTCATGCATATTACCGTTGTTTAAGTTTATATTTTTGTAAATATGACATCAGTACCATAGGGAAGGAATGCTTAGTTGCACCCCTTCATGACTGCAGTGGGTGAAAATTTCATTCTAATTAGATTCTTAATGAGAAAACACCTCTTTTTGTTATTGAAGCCTAGAATGTAATTAAATGTTCTAGAGTGAAGTTAAATGAGATCTAGAAATTATTACTAATAGTAAGTCTGTAGGATGTGACAGAATCCCAGCTAAAATGTTTACAAATCTGAAGTATGATGCTATAAACTTTTGCCTGCAGTCTGTAAGCAGATTTGGAGAACAAAGGCCATTCGATTAGAAAAGATCTATTTATATCCAAATCCCTAAGAAGGGAGACAGAACAGGTCTTTCAAATCACCCATTTCACATTCAAGCAAGGAAATGCTAAATGTCCTACAAGCAAGATCACAGCAACATATGGACAGAGAGATGGCAGATGTACAAACAAGATTTACAAAAAGCATATGGACAGAGAGATGGCAGATGTACAAACAAGATTTACAAAAAGCAGAGGCACCAGAGATCAAATTGCTAGCATACTTTGGATATTGGAGAATTCCAAGGGGTTCCAGAAAAACATCTATTTATGTTTTATTGACTACTCCGAAGCCTTTGACTGTGTGGACCATAAAAAAACTATGGTGCGTCATTAATGATGTGGGGACAACAGGTCATCTCATGATGGAGCAACAAACTGGTTCAAGATAGGGAAAGGAGGATGACAAGGCTGTACACTGTACTGTTACCCTACTTTTTTACTCTAAGTGCTGAGTATATTGTGTTAAATATTGGTCCAGAGGACTCATATGCTGGAATCAAGATGTCAACAAACTTAGATATGTGAATGACAATACTCTAATGGCTGAAAACAAGAAGGATATGAAGAGACTTTTAATCAAAGCAAAAGAAGAAATTTCAGAAGCTGCCTTGTTGTTTAACATCAAGAAATCCAAGATTATGTCAACCAGCCTTGTCAATTCTTTCCTAATCAATAAAGCAAAAGATGAAGCAGTAACACATTTTTTTCACCTAAAAATGATGCAGCTGGAGATGGCAGCTATGAAATTAAATGGTGCTTTTTTCTGGGAAGGACAGCTATGGTAAGAGCAATGACATCAGTTTGTCAGCAAAGGTCCATATATTGTAATGGCTGTGATGTTTCCTGTAGTGACGTGTAGCTGTGAAAGTTGGTGGTTGCTAAAGCTGAACGCAAAAAAATTAACAGTTTTGAACTTTGGTGTTGGAGAAGACTGCTGAGAGTTCTTTGAACAGCAAGAAGAGTCTTACTGCAGCTTGCAATACCTATGATATAGATCAGGTAATGCCCACAACATCAGTCACAAAACACCCTTTGACTCAGATAACCCTCCTACAACTCTAATCTTAACCATAGTGTAACGGGGCTCTAATGTTAATCATAGTCTAATGTGATGGGTGTTACGTGACTGAAGTTGAGGACGTTTCGTGATATTGGGGCATTACATGACTGGCCTTGTAGGTACTGCAGTCTGCAATTACACTCTGTTGAGAAAATCCAGCAAATCAATACCTGAAGAAACACAACTAGACTTCTCACTGGAAGGCTTGATTGTCATAGTAAAGCTCAAATACGTCAGCCATACAATGAGAAGACAGGATTCATCAAAAAAAGAATGTCATGTTGGGAGAATTTAAAGGCCAAAGCAGAAGAGAACTAAGATGGATAGATAGTATTACTGAGACTATTGAAGGAACTCCGAGAAGCAGTTTTGGAAAGGCCTGGCATGCTAAAGTTCATAAAATTACGAAGACTGTAACTTAACCAAATGATTAAGCAACAACAAAAGTATTAATAGTATATTCTTTACTTCTCTTTGCGATTAGAAAGATGCAAATAGCAGTTACAGCATTTTCGTCCTGAGAGACATGTCAGTATTTGTATCCAACAGTGAGCATTATCTCCACAGATTGACTGGGAAATGCACTGCGCAATGGTAATTCCACTCACAATTCTTCCTCAAAGCAGCAACAGTGCAAAGACAGCCACCATAAAAAAAATCAATCAGAACACCAAAAGTAATTGTATGCTTAGCTTGAGTTAAGGAATCTTTTAGTATTACTGGGAGACCCTGAATAAAGTCGACAGAGACAAATGCAACAGTTAGCTGATGTGCTATCAATTCTGTGGTTGTTACCTTCTTCAGAAACTGTACAAACATGCTAAAATTCAGAGTAGATCATCAACTGTGGTGATCAAACTTGTCTGGGATTTGTTGGGGCCTTAAATGCCAACGCGTGGTAATACTTCTTGCAACTTTAAGATTTGTTTTAAAATAATAAACCAATAATTGTTTAACTAGGAGCTTAACCACCCAATCCCTATTTGAAAATCTCTGGAAACAAAGAAATTTCTCAGCAGTTTTCCTGGTAGTGCCAAAAAATAATTTCTCACAGTCTAGCACCATAATGGAATTATAAAACAAGACTGGATAAAAAAAGGAAAAACAAACATTGTATCATAATAATAACAAGTAGACAAAATATATATGGTACATGAAAATAATATTTAATCATTAGGTTAAATACATGGAACGCTTATTGAATATATACTTGTGACGTGTGGGTCACAGACTTGCACAAAAGAGAAGGAGGTGAGTCCAGGTTTCTGAAAAAATCAGCTTTACTGTTGTGAAGACAGGAACATTCTTAAAGCATTTATTCAAACGGGAGCTGTCACTCAAACACACGTAGCATGCAAGCAGTGATGATGACGTTGTCCAGCACCCGCTCCCTTCTCGACTCAAAAGAAGAGATAGCCTTCCTACACAAGAGAGGAGATGGAAAGTGAGCACAAGGCCAGGTCAGTGGCCCGTTTTAAATGTTCCTCACATCAACCATCGGGTGACAGACGTGTTACAAGGTGAGCCTGCAAACCTGCAGTTGCACCGGCAACAGACAACCAATCCCTGCCTGCATTAACAGAGTTTCGGCACACAGGGCAGTTGGGGGGGTTGATGGGGTTTCAAAAATCTCACGATAGACCATAGAGATGCTTTGACTATTAATGTTCATGGCTGTATAAAATATAACGTTTTTTATTCATTTCAGGTTGCTTGATTGCATGTTAAATTGGTTTCATTTTTTCTTTATCAGCAGGTAGTTAAGAATGACACGCAAAGACCAAGACAGCCAACAGGAGATCAACTTGTTTAAAATCATTGGTAACCGTGTGTACATCATAAAGCTAGTATTTTTAAATAAAGCATTTAAAAAGAAATAAGATTAAAAAGTTGAAAAAACCAATCTATTCTACACTTTTTTTATTGATATTCTCAGGAAGGGAATGTTTAAACTGATGTGACAGAATGAGAGTAGGAACATTACAACAGTCTGGACGAGAACAGGCCATTCATCCCAACAAAACTCTCCAGTCCTATCCACTTAATTCTTCTAAAATGATACCAAGTCTAGTTTTAAAAGACCCATAAGTCCTATTGTGTATCACATTGCTTGGTAGCTTATTCCAGGTTTCTATGGTTCTCTGTGTAAAGAAAAACTTTCTAATGTTTGTGTGAAATTAACAAGTTCCCAGCTTTGTCCCCATGGTCTTGATGAACTCACTTTAAAATACAGTAACTGTATCGATCCACTGTACTAATTCCCTTCATAATGTTGAACAATTCAGTCACATGTCCTCTTGATCATCTTCTGTTTAAACTGAAAAGGCGCAGCTCTTTTAATTTTTCCTTCCTGCAGTCTTGGATTCAGCCTAGTCACTCTTCTCTGTACTTTTTCTAGTGCTGCCATGTCCTTTTTGTAGCCTAGAGACCAAAACTGCACACAGTACTCCAGATCAGGTCTCACCAGTGCGTTATAAAGCCTCAGCATAACCTGCTTAGACTTGTACTCTTCACATCAGGGTGTTATATAACATTCTGTTACCCTTCTCAAAGCTTCTGAACACTTTCTGGCAGTTGATAGTATCGACTCCACTGCGGCTCCTAAATCCTTTTCTTAAGGTGTACTTTCAATTTTCAGGCCTCCCATTGTGTATTCGAACCTAACATCTTTACTTTCTACATGTAAGGTGGCAGAAATTGAATAAAATAACCAATTACCACAAAGTTAACTTCTAATGAAGAAAATAGAACAAACTCCTGCAGTCAGAACAGAGCTCTAGGACTAGGATTCAGACCTCTGAAATAGAAGGCCATGTTTTTTGTTGGGATTTGTTAATACCATCCATTTATTTATTATTGATTCTAGTAACAGGTGAAAAGCATATTCGCAGGGCACTCACACCTTCACGCACTGGGCCAATTGACCTAGGTGGTGACAGGAAAACCAGTGTATTCAGCAAACACCCATACAGACACAAGAAGAATTTACAAACGTCACACAAACATTGAAAGGACGGGACTTGAACCGAAGACTCAGCACTAACATCTGCACCATCATATCTAACACACTGTACATCAGTGGAGCAGTTTTAGTACTTCTCAGTAACACTCAACCTGATCTTGTGACTGAGCTTCTTCAGTTTCTCATCACATTTCTTCCAGGACATTATTGTTCTCCTGACTTATTACTGAGTGATCCTTTTAAAGCACACTATGCTGCTCATATACCCACTATGTGCATGCCACTGTTGGCAACGTAAAATGTGTCAAACATAAATTGTGTTAACATCTTATGCCAACCACCCAAAAAACCCTTCCTGTTGTATTGCCAGCAGAATTACAGTACAACCCAGACTGATGTCTCTTTTGTTTAGCAGTAAAGTAAGACACTGACTGAAGGAAGCAAAGGTAAGATCTGGTTCTCTGTACTAGCCCCTAAAAAAGATACACCACTTAAAGTAAATCTGAGTTCAGGTTTCACAGAATAAACAGCTTATTAAAGTCAGTCCTTGTCCTTTTTTTCTATTTGACACCTTTCAACCAAAAAAAAACTGAGAAAATGTTGCAGATATTAAACCACACCTAAAGTATCAAATCAATATAAAATATTTACATCTCAGTTTTTTGGCAGTCTTAAGAGTATTTACTTTTCTACAGAGCAAATGTCATACCTTGACGTTTAATATTTTTTATGCAGTACATATACTGTATTGCATAAACTGTTCTGTGAACCACCTTCATGCCATGTACTCTAAATCAAATTTGTATACAAAAATATAAAAAAGCTTAATCTAAATTAAATAAAATGGGGTGTGCAATATGTTACAGTACATATTAACCCTATTAAGGGAAGTTGTGATATTTTAAATATATATAGCCTGTCCACACATAACGCCTGATTTAGTTCCTGCTTGTCCTCCATAAGAAAGAAAGAAAGAAAGAAAGAAAGAAAGAAAGAAAGAAAGAAAGAAAGAAAAATGCAGGTGATTAGGGTTAATTAGGTTGCAAGAAAGTGTATATTGTGCATAAAATTATGTTAAGGGGTACTGGGTAAGGAAAGTGTGGCATGGTAATGCAATAGTCAGTACTGCTTCCTTATGGACCTAGTGTCATGGGTGCAATTTTATTTCTGTAGGTGCTGTTAACGTTTCTTTTGCACGATCTCCTCTCCAACTTGGCTCAGTATGAACATGATTGATGATGACATATACTGTATATCTCCCAGGACTGGTCACTCATTGTCTTCGTGGAGTTTGCATGCTTTCTTCTCCATCTTAAGGATGTGCATGTGAGGTTAATTGGCCTGGTATTTGTTTGGACTGGTGCCCCATGCAGATATGGTTTATGTCTTTCTCCCTAGGCTGTTGGAATGGGCTCCAGTTTCCATGTCATTTGACTGAATCATGTGGTGATTGGGTAGAGAGGTGCACCAAGACAGAGATGAAGGAGATGAAGCCACAAGGAAGCCCAAAAAAAGGCATGGTTGAAGATGGTGTCAGATGATATCAAAAGAATGGGTCTCACCCCAAAGAATGCCCAGGGACCATGATTTCAGTTGAGCAAGATGAGATAGTGGTCTCAACACCATTCTCAGAGATACTTTCAGAAAATATACTCAGTTTGCTGTGTGTTTGTTTTCAGCAGAGAGTATTAGCTCCACAAATAGTAAAAGATTAAATTCTAGGATTTGCACTGTGGAAGCCAGAATGTTTACAAAATAACCACACCAAGAACACAGCTCAGTCGCAGCATGAGTAATAAGTTTATGTTTAAGTTGTATAAAAGAGTTAAGTATTTAAGCTGTATCGGGAGACCCAATATAAAAGTTGGCAAAGGTGAACACAGTGGTTAGCTGAGGTGCTGTTGTCATCTCCAGATGCTGTTGGAACTGTGCAGAAGTTTGGAGTGTTTGGTTGTGGAGAGCAGCAATTCCAAAGACCAAATATTAAGCAGACCAGCAGCTGTGGTGCTCCAGCTCATCTGGAGTTCAGCCGTCTCAAATGCCGAGGTGTGGTAACACTATTTGTAACTTCATGATAAACCAATCAGGATCTAACTAGAAGTCTATCCACCCCTTTTTTCTAAAGTCTTTGCAAAAATACAACCTCCTCAACCTTTCTCCCAGCAGAGCACAATAGCTTTTATTTTGAAGTTTTTAAAAACTTTTTATGGTTTAATACAATTTACCACAAATATTAATTAATGTTACAAATTTCCTTATTTCGTTACACAGTCATGCGGTTCTGGAGTTTACCCAATATCATTGACTGTAAAACAGAATGAGAAACCAGCCCTGGATGGGTGAGTCCGTAAATCACAGTGCACTTCCCAAAAAATCCAACAGGCTTGATTCACCAATTAACTTATTCTGAATTTCTTTGGATGGTGGATCTCCACATTCACAAAGACAATAGGTACACATTGCACATGGCTCACCTAGAATTTGAATCTGACACTCTACAGTTGTAAATGGTTTGGCCTCACTAGAAGAAAAACTTACAGTCATTATGTGTGCTTTGTCTCATCTGTCTCAGTAGCCATACTGTCTGAATAAAAAGGGAATGGGAACAAGAATGGGAAATTTATCAAGTTTTTACCATGAGTTACCTTTTCCTCACACCACATGTGATGTAAACCATTACCTGGTCTTAAATCCTTTGAGGGTCATTTGCAATCGTTTGCTTATTTTCCCACCACCTACTTTCATGTTGCTTGCATCTGAAATGGTCTATTCTGAGTCACATGAATAAAGCATATTTATCCTATTAAAAGAAAATCTTTTACCTTTAGTCAGACTATTAAATGACATTACTTACACAGCCTGAGAGCATTTCCTTACATGCACTGACCATATGCTGCCAATTTTTATTTTTTTATGTTGTTTTCACAATGGTATTCAGCTATAAAGAAAAAAATATAAACAAAAAACATACATTTACCTGTAAGGTATGTGCCAGAAATGGAAACCCATTACGTCACCCTTCTACAAAATGCTGATCAGAATGGAAATTATTTAAATGAGTATTATTTGAGTGTAATGTGTAATGAGCATACTGTCTCACAGCACTTTGCTTTCTGCTTCTCCCAGGAGTTTACATGTTCGGGTGCTGGCACTGAAGGTGTACAGTAGTGCTTTGTCACTTTGGGCACAAATTACCAAATTTAGATATGAGTGACCTGTGACTTAAGTCGATGAATGTGGTTAAAACATCTCCAGGTCTTGAAATCTAAAGTGCTACCCCAGTAGGTTAAAGCATCTCCAGGTCTTGAGTGCTACCCAGTAACATGCAACTCAGTGTAACACTTAATGAGCCAAACAAGATGCTATAAATACAAAAGCTTTAGATTAAGATATATGAAGCCTGTTCTGTTATACCACAATGAAAACTGTATGAAATCTGGAGTACGTGGAAAAAAACACATTCAGAAACAGAGACAGAGTGTTGTGAAGCTGTGATGTAGCTGCACTAATCGTTGTTGCACCCGTCATTAAATATCAGCATATACTTAGGCTATTTTAAAATGGCCGCGGTTTTCGGGGGAATCGGATGCAGTATAAATGTTTTAACACTGTTTAATCTGTATTTATGCATAGAAATGTACAGTTTAGTAAGTTGCTGTTATTGTTTTATAGCTTTGAATATGTTAGCACTCTGAACCTGTACTCAGTGAACAGCCCTCTACGAGAATAAACTGAATTGATTTGAATAATAATATATCATTTGTTTTTGTTCATTTCATTATTTTTATGCATTTTTATATCCTTTGGCTGGACTTGTCTTGAGAAAGGGCAAGGACTACTTTTCCAGTATCTAGTCATCTCTGTGTCCTGAATTTAAATGGTTAAGCTATTTACAGCAGCCCTTCACTGGGAAACACTAACCCCATACACCTCCGCTTTCTCATGCCAGCCTAATTCGGAGTCAACAATTAAGCTAAAATTATTTTTAATCTTGCAATGCTTTTAACTATTAAATGAATAGCTAGTAAATATATAGTAATTAAAATATGTTATTTCAATGGTTTTTAAGCATTTTTAACTAGATGTCTGGATAGGTAAGGTGGTTTGCTTAGGATTGCCCACTGAATCAGAAGTGGAGATCACATCATAACATCGTTGTTTAATGTTCAGTACCTTATCTGTCAAGGAAACATTGCCTGGACAAACTTTTAAGTCTTGTATTCCTCAAGGCCATGACTACACACAATCCACTTCACTGCATCTTTCACTTTTACATTTAATTTGGTACATTACTTTTCCTGAGGCAAATGACAAGATTACGATACATTTTGAGGAATTAACAAGTACTTACATTAAGGAAACAACTTGCATAATGAACTTGACTGGCATGTCCATTTCCGATTCCAGCAGCAATTAGGTTGCGACACTCAGCAACTTTCCCTCAAAGTTTTCACTGCATATTATATTCCATAATAAGTTTTTTTTTTTTTTTTTTTTTTTTTTAAGTAACCTAAGAGAGACTCCATATTGTACACACCTGGGTGCTAGCTGTGCCTTAGGACCAAAAAGAGGACCTCTATACATTAAACATATGCTGTCTCGTGACATATCATAACTAGCAAGTTGCAAGTCTTAGCTCTGACCCCACTGATCTGCATTGTCGAATAACACTAATCTTTAAAAACAGTGACTTGATGAGAGAGATAAAGAGAATAAACATAGCGGTCTAGCTTTCACTTGTGCTCTAGCATTGTGCCGTTTCTCCATTTAGAATTTGGTGCTTTTTGACCTCTTATTGGTCCTTTGGATTTTTTCAAATATTTTTGAATACCTCTGCTGGAATTTTGTTTTCCTTTTTGCTTTGTAACTTTTTGACTGCTTTTGGTTTACTCTTCTGGATTGTGAACATTAATACTGTATATGTTCATTTTTACATTTATACTTATTCTTACCTGGTTCTTCTATCCAGCAGGAGGTGCTACCTCCCTGGTTGGAATAAATTCTTTTTTAATTGCAGCATGTTACATAACCCAAAACTGTATAGATATAATATTAAAAGGCGATACACCTCTCTTAGTGATACGGTGGTAAGAAATCACATAGGAGAAATAACTTAGCTTTCTTTAATGACGATTTATGTGGCATAACAGACAAAGGAAACCATGATAAGACTATTACCGAAGTGGGAGCTCAATGTATACAGTCTGCCATTTTCGTCGCTGCTCTGGAAGGATTTTGGGGATCGGATGATGTTAACTCCCATCCGTCCGTCGGTTTCAAAGGTGTGCCGGGCAATGTTCCAAAGCCTTATACTCTTTCTCCATGTGCAGGCCCCCACTTAGGTAAATCATGCCATTCCAAACAAGGAAAAGAAGATCCAGTATCATGCTGACTCTGACACACAGAAATAGTACATGTTGCCCATTTCACAGTTGTCCTTAACTTGTCTTGTCTTAAGATGCTTACCTGGCAATTCCAAATGCTGGGCCCCTGTACTAAATCTGGCGTTGTGTTAGCTGTACATGTGAGAAGAAAAGAAAAAGAGATTTAAAATATTTGCACAGAGCACAGTGACATATTAAACTTATATTCTGACTAGTCGTTTATCCCGTTATAATAACGGGCGCTAGAACAGTAGTTCATAAACATTAGTAGGAACAGTCTATATTAAGTGGCAAGGGACTTTGACCTCATTCTTTTTGTTGGTCGGATTTTTCTTTCTTTCAGCCTTTCTTTTGTTCATGTTTACTTGCTAAGCTGACTGTTCTTCGTGGGCTGCTGCCGTGTATTGTGTGTCTTTAATTTTCTGTGACAGTAATACTGTCTTGTACGGCTCTATTCAATAAGGGCGCGTAGATAATTTAGTTCAAATGGCTCTGGAATATGTGAAGAGCAACAGGTGCAGATCTTTATTTACACGCGCCTTTATTCGCTGCGCCCAATTGAGGTTGTCCTTTTGAGGCTTGCCTTTTTGTGTGCGCCCTTATTGAAGGATACCGTCTTATACGTCCGCTGGCTTGTATGTCCGTAATATACGTCCGTAATATGCCTTTAATCTCCTCTGACAGTAATACTGGCTTGTATGTGGCTGTAATATGCGTCACTGTATTGTGTACCTTTAATTTCCTCTTGCAGTAATACTGGTTTGTATTTCCGTAAAACGACTCTAACTTTCTCTGACAGTAATATCACGCATAGCACCATGCCCCGTGCATGCGCACTTCACCAGAAGACACCCACAAACGGACACCTGGACGCACATAGGGATTTTATATATATAAATTACAGCTCTGTCATTACTCCTGTCCATGCTCTTGATATTCCTGATCACACCTCCACTTTGGTTTCTTCTGCTTTCAGACAGCCACACCTTACATCATGGTCAGTCAGAGTGTGCCCGACTTGCAAACAGAAAAACAAGACACTGTACAAAATAAGTGTGGTGTGATCAGTTTATACTACTTGCACAGCCTGAGAGCATTTTTCTCTACATGCGCTGACCAGATTTATTTTGTACATTTTTTTTAATGTTGTTTTCATAATGGTGCTCAGCTTTAAAGAAAAAAATATAAACAAAAACATATACATACCTGTACAGTATGTGCCAAAAATGGCATGCATTACATGACCCTTCTACAAAATCACTTTATGCACATTTCTTCTTGATCTCTGCCTTTGCAGCTTATGCTCTAACATAGGCCTTGCATTTACTTTAGAAAGTACCTAATGATTTCAATACTTAAAGATTTAGTGGGATTAGTACAATTGCCTCAAACCTCGAGTGTCATGTATTTGAATGCCAGTCTGCGCACTAACTCTGAGAGGCACGCTTCTCTTCTCCACACCTGCCTCTGTTTGCATCCAAATCCCAAAGATGTCAGTGTTACGTTAGCTACTGTCTCTAAATCGGCCCTGTGCAAGTGTGAGCTGAGATTGACTGGTGTGCTTGAGTCTGATGCTGCAAGAATAAACTGCAGCCCCCACCCTGACACGGAATTGGACAAGTGTGTTTGTGTTATTTACAGAATAATTGTATAGCACAAGGAAAAGATGTAAGCCAGTGGTTGTGTCCAGGGTAACCCTTGTTGTCTTTTATTTTAGTATATTTTGCAACGCACAGAGTGCACACAAGTGAATATGACACTGAAGTAGCTTCTATTCTTTAGCATTCAATGTCATTTGAACCAATGTCTGCATTGTTTATTAATAATTGTCAGTATTTGGATACAATTAAGGGAGCAAACTCCACAGAAAAAGATATGAGATATGATATGACAGAGCTGAACTTGGGAGCCAATAAAGTTAGCAAAGATAGCAAATGAGGGAGAGAGGCTTCCTGCCCAACATTGTTAGCCCAGCGATTGGCTTGTTAGCCTCAGCCATCATCAGACTGTTGCTTTAGTTATGTTCTGTTTAAACTAAATCCCAGTTCTGGAGGGATTTTATTTCCAGCCATTTATGATAATGTAATGTCAATCTTGTTTTTAATTGAACTCTTCATTTAGTCAGATTACACACTCAAGCTGTCCTTTTGCGAACTCCAAAGTTTACTTCGATTTCTGTTTGAAATTCAGAAAGATGCTCACCAGCTGCCACTACTCTAAGTTTACAGGAGTCTCACAATTATTTTTGTGCTTCACTTTACTTCATTTGTTTTTCAGGAGTATGAAATTCTTTATTATTTCTTTTTATTATCCAAAAGGTAATTTACCCTGAGTCGCAAATAACAAGGGAGACAACAGCTAATCAGCTAAACTGTTGCCACTTTCATCAGAATGTGTGCTCATTATTAGATATTTGCTTTTGAAAAAGAAAAAAAATCATTCCTCATATCTTTTGCCTGATCATTGCCTTCTAGCATCCTTACAGCTTCATTGTAATAAATGGCAAAATCAGCAGTGAACAGTATACCTGGAGAACAATGCACATTTACATTTTTGAACATAATAGAAGACTCCTTAAACATTTCATTTTCAACAATGTACTATTACACTTTGCACATGATCTGATTCTAAATAAACCATAAGAAACATTAGGGGCTGTTGACCCACAGACAAGTGGTTAAAAAAATGTAAGGGGAAGGAGATTATCATTTGCAATGAGTGAGTCAGACTAAGACAAGCGTCCTTTGCATTACTTAAACATCGCTTCTGAACTTGTGCGTTGCATTATGATCTGTGTCTTTTGATGAACAATCATAAAAACGACATTTTAATACTCACTGTCATTAGCTTTGAATATTGTATGAGAGTGCATTAAATTCTAAAGCATCAAGTCACTGTTGTGCCAGGAACTTGTTGAGCAATTCAAGTACATTTCCACTTTTTTATTTAGCTGTTGTCTTTAGTCAAAGTGACTTTGAAATCAAGGTAAAAATGCTTCCACTTTTCTATAAATGGAGTACTGGTTGGTTGGTCTATTGGGCTGTGCTGAGCCAGGGAGTGGGAATCACAGTCCAGAAGCTAAGCTACAAGATCTCACTACTTAATATATACTGAAAATGTGATGATAATTAATGTAAAAAAAGAAAAGCTGTTAATGTTGCAAAAATAATTTTAATTTCAGGAAAATTCATCCTATATGTAGGTGTGTGAGGTATGGCGTTTTGTAGGCTTTGCATTTAGTGTCGCAGATAGCATAAAAAATGAATCTGTCCTTCCCATCCATTATCAAAATCACTAAATCCAGTTTAGAGTCACAGAACGCCAAGTCTAATCCAGCAGCATTGGACACAAGGCAGGAACCACCCCTGAACAGGGTGTCATTCCACAACTGGGTGCATTTACCAGTTCGGGACCAATCTGGGAGTACATGTAAATTCAAAGACATGTGGAGAACATGAAACCTTTCCACAGACAGTACACATGCAGGAATTTGAAGTCATTAATATGGAGCTGTGAGGCTGCAACACTAAGCACAATATCACTCCATTGTAAAAATTAGTAGCACTTTTAGGGAGTCCATTAACTCTTGTTAAATTCATTATAGAATGTATAGCATCCTTCTCCCTAGATGTCTGCTAGCAGGTCATGTTAGGCAGGTTGGGGGCCATGAATTGGTACAGCGCGTTGCCACATCCACCACATGACAAAACAGCTGGGGATCCTGGTTGGCAACATCCCAGGTAGAGATGCGGTCCATTCCCACCCTCAGAAAATGACCATCTATCTGCCACACACTGGTGTTACATGGGCGTCCCCTTGGCTTGTGCAGTCACTCGGGTCCTCAACAATGAGGACCCTGAAAGCTGGATCACCCTCGGAGAATCATGCCGTAGTGCCATAACTGATGCTCCCTCACAAAGTCAAACCACTGGTACCCAAGGATTCTCCAAAGAGACACAGTACCAAAGGAGTCCAGTCCTTTGTCTCAGGTCACTGGATAACATCCATGTCTCGCAATCATATAGCAACCATATATAGTCTGCTAGTAGTTACTGCAAAAAGCAGGCTTCCAAAACTAACCTTGTCATCTTAAGAACTCCATGGCAGAGAAGATCTGAACAGGTTTGCAGAGTACACTTTCTTCTGCCTTTGACTGCCACATAGTAAGTAGTCTTGGTCTGGAATGTTTCCACTTGCTTTGTTTAATCTGATGTGGCCTGGCTGGTCATTAATGCCAAATGTCACCTCAATGATAGGAGACGAGTGTATTTCAAGAAACAAAAAGAGACAAAGAAGCTGCATAAGCCATTATTGTATCACAGTAGAGTCCTGTGATCAAGGAAATTAGTCTGGAGTTCACAAATTAAAACATCCATATGGAAAATGCACATAAAATAAAAGATTGCATCTGTCCCATTCATGGACACCCCCAACAATTTGGGAATCACTAGGCCATCTGATTTATGTTTATGTCACTATATTGTTGATTAGGCTTTAACAATCAACATCAATTATGCTTCTATACTGGTGGGATGAGTGTGGAGTGTAGTTATTTTTTCCCATTTTGTCATTTGTAAATATTTACTGATTTTTAATTCGCTCTGTCTGTTTACTGATCCAGCCTGTGTAGTTTTTGTGTTGCACGGTGAGAGAGGCTATTGATTGTTAAACAGGTAGGTCCTAATCCAGATTCTTTTTTTTTTTAAACATTTTATTGAATTTTTGAAAGCTAGTAACATTCCATACAAGCCAGTCAAACTTGAGAAAACAAAATTCAAATCATCCCCCAGCCAGAGTAAAACTTTTAAGAGTAGAAGAAAAAAAGGGGGAGAAAATCCTTCCTCCCATTTTAAGTGCTTATTCTGAAATGTTATTGATTAGATCCTGCCAGGTTTTAAACAAAAGTTTTGAACAGATCCTCTAAGTGAGTATTTGATTTTTTCCAATTTCAAATAGTATATAACATCAGTTGCCTAATAGTGAAGTAAAGGCAATTACAGTTTGTGTGTCCTTCTCCAATGTGGTTCACGCCAAAATGATTCTTTTTAAAAGATGTTAAGGTTTCCACTTCATATACCTGACTGAGTAATTTGTTTTAGACTACCTTTATCTTCATTGTTTCCTTGCTGGTGCACTTTATGAAATGCCTCACTAGACTATCGGCCATAAAGGACTCAGACAATATTTTCACCAAGTCCAACTTATGTTGGTTCAGTAAGATTGTCAAATTAGTTACTACCCTCATGCTTTTCTCAAGTGGGGTTGCTCTTGTTGTATTATGTCTTTCTCTTAATGTGCTTACTTTTTATCTTGAAATATAATAACCTCCTACATGTCTCAGGGCATATCTTAAGGACTGGCACTTAGTACCCTATATTTTAGTTTCTTCAACATCAAAAACATTTTTTGTGCCTGTTTAGAGGCGGCACGGTGGCGCAGTGGTAGCGCTGCTGCCTTGCAGTTAGGAGACTGGGGTTCGCTTCCTGGGTCCTCCCTGCGTAGAGTTTGCATGTTCTCCCCGTGTCTGTGTGGGTTTCCTCTGGGTACTCCGGTTTCCTCCCACAGTCCAAAGACATGCAGGTTAGGTGCATTGGCGATCCTAAAATTGTCCCTAGTGTGTGCTTGGTGGGTGTGTGTCTTGTGGTGGGCTCTGACGGACCCCTGTGACCCTTTGTTGGGATATAGTGGGTTGGAAAATGATTCCAATTTAAAAAAAAAAAACAAAAACATTCTCGCTTTCCTTGCATCAGACATGTAAATGGACTGTAATTGAAAGCTGAGTGCACTAAATGCAACTGGCTGCACGTGTACAACAATACAACTTTAACACAGCCAATTCTTGTTTTTTCTAACCTTATAATTTACACAGTATAGATAGATAGATAGATAGATAGATAGATAGATAGATAGGGAAGAGGAGAGACTAGTGATTCATATGAGCCAAAGGGAAACTGCAGTATTACAAGAGCCCAAACATATTGAAAGAAGTCAGATATAAATGAAAACTACATTATAGTCTAACCAGTAAAATAAATACATGTCTTATTGTATTTAAAATCAATATATTAAAATGACAGAACATAATTTTGTAGCCAAAAGATATGTTGTAAAGTCTGAGATATTTCATAGCCAGCAGCCATGCCACATGTACTTCAGAAGAGGTCATCCTCTTGAAGCTAAGCATGTTTGGGCCCAGTGATTACGTGGATGGGAGACCAACCAGGAAAAACTTTGTTTGCTGTGGAAAGAGGTGTTGGCAAGGCCAGAGGGGGGGGCTTACCGTGTGGTCTGAATATGGATCCCAATGCTTCAGTACAGTGACAGGGAGACTGTGCTGTAAAATTTGTGCCATCCTCTGGATGAGACACAAATCCAAGGTCCTGACACTGTGGTCATTAAAGATCCCTGGGCATTCTTTGTAAAGAGTAGGGTTTATCCCAATGTCCTGGCTAAATTGCCCAATATGGCCTAGTCATTCTGGTCCCCTAATCATCACTTGTCTCGAATTGGCTAACTGTCCCTCACCCCTTTACCACCTAAGAGCTAATGTGTGGTGACCATACTGGCGCAATAATGGCTGCCATTGCATCATCCAGGTGGATGCTGCACATTAGTGGTGAATGGAGTGGTTCCCCATTTACTATGTGAAGCGTTTTCAGTAGTGAGAAAAGCACTATATTAATGTAAAGAATTATTATTATTATCATCATCATCTTGAGGGATTAACCTTGTGCTTAAAGTCCTCTATGGGTTTACTAGGGTGTCATGGAGATGGTGTGAGACATTGTCCATCCAGTTCCATTAATTTAAATATAATTGATTTTATCTAAACTTTTGTTCCCTCTAATAGATAATTTCATTGATTTTGCTATCAGTCAATTGGTTTTCATTTTGTTTCAGTGAATTGATTACTCTCATTCATCCATCAGATTTCTGAGTTTGCTTGTAACCTCACAGGGTTGCATCATCAGACATAAAAACAAAAACGCTGCAGTCCTTCTCAGGGTATGACTTGACTATTATTTTATTAGTTGAGTTCAGTAAATGAATGAATTGATTATGTGGGTTTAATAAATGGATGGATGGATGGATGTGTCCAGTAAATTGGTGGATGGGTGGTTTTATTAAGTGTGTTTAATTTTATGTAAGTCACTAGGGTAAGAGTTTTTTTTTATGAATATATTCTGTCTACCAATCTATTCATGTCTTGAATCTTCTGATTCCATTATTGAGTTTCAAGGTGTGGCAACCTGACCTGATATCACTGAGTACAACTAACACTGGATGAGATGGCAGGACATCTCAGACAGTGCCTAGATCATTACTTTATTTGAAAATGTTGTTCTCTACTTCTGTTAATCTAAATAAGGAATTAACAAATTAGGTAACACTACTAGAGCTGTTTGACTGTTAACATTTGTTTCAATCTGTGCAGAATATAACTGCAAAGGAACATGTAACTAAGTTCATATAAATTCATAATAGATGCCAAACACCCAGCCATGTTTTGCGGTAAGATACAGAGATGGACCTAAAGAGGTGCTTTCTTAAAAATAAAAAGTCTTGCTGTTTTAAAAAAGCAGCCCTTGGTGCTTACGCTCTTGGAAGAGATTACAATATTTTCTTTTCAATATCAAGTATGTTAGTTTGTTTGGGTAGGCTACACTTATTAATTCTGTATTACTAAAATAAAGTCGGGCATTTTTAGTGAGGCTGGTACACTTCCAAATTCAACACTAAATTGAGAATTGATAAAAAAGAATGACAGATCACAAGATATAACTCAGATAATCAACACTTTTTGGAAAACCAATCACTAACTGGTCCCTGTATCTCATCCCACCTTCTCTTAATTTTCACTGTTGCTTTCAAGTTCATAATTCACCATTAAACAGACAGACTTTATCAATGCATTTCAAAATTTTGAAGGCCTAACAGGCTGACCTGTTAAAGGCTCATGAAGTTTACTTCCTTTAACCTGTTAGAGTTGGACGTTCTCCTTTATTTCTTTTCTTTGCAAATCTTCTATAGCTGCAATGTCTTTTTTTGGAGCATGGCGACAAGAATTGCACATAGCACTCCAGATGCAGTTTCATTATAGAGTCGGTTTACTGGAACGTTTTTATGGTGTAGCCTAACATTTTAGTATTTTATTAATACTAACAAAAACAGTGAATACAGTCTCCTGCACCATCTCTATTTAGTACACAAATACAAACACGCAGCATCAGTTTGGTATTCTAACACAAAATAGAGCCTAAATGAATATATTTCATAATCAGTTACATTTCTATACATATGTGGCACGCGGCTGGGGGTGGCACCCAGCCGGGACGCCCAGGAAGACAGGAGGAGGGCTCATGCCTCCTCCAGACCACAAGGGGGCGACCGCCCTGGTTGCTTTGGGGGCCACGGGTACAGAACTTGGAAGCTCAGCCCTGTAGGGGCCCGTGGTCACCCCCAGGGGGCGCCCCCATGCCTGAAGGTTCCTGGACAACAGTACTTTCACCACACCCGGAAGTGCTGGGAGGAAGATGTGTGGGAACACCTGGAGTGTTTCCGGGGATACAGCCGGCACTTCCGCCACACTGGGGCATGTCGGTGGGAGATTGCCGGTGCACACCTGGAGCACATCTGGGTGCAGATAAAAGGGGCTGCCTCCCTTCACAGAGAGGCTGGAGTCGGGTGGAAGTAGGATGAGGTCAGTGAAGAGAGAGAGAGAAGGAGGTGGTCCGAAGAAGGCATAGTGTGGTTGACCTGGACTTTGGGGGAGATTGGGGTCTGTGTGGCACTGAACTGTAAATATTAGTAGGGTAAATAAACGTGTGGTGGTGAGTAAAACATGTCTGCCTGTCTGTGTCCGGGGCTCATTCCACAACATAACACTGTCTTTCTTACTGATTTTGCAATCAGTTTTGGATGGTAATTTGTTTCTGGTAAAAGAATTGCACAGCATGTCTTTAGTACTAGGGTGTTGTACCGTGTTAGCCATTATGAATGTAGAAAAGGTGTCATTTTGCTTGGCTTTTCTCTACAGATTGTCTTGATATTTCCAAAAGGCATATAGATATCCTAAAAGTTTGGGTAACCTACTACCCTCAAATAAACATGTTGCCTGCAAAATTTAGAAAATGTATACTTCTGATTGGAATAATAATAATTAAGAAACCAAAAGATGTTAAAACTACAGGTAAGTTTTTTCTTTACATTCTCACACAAGTAAGAAATGACTAAGGTGATCATGACACTTCATCACACATACTGTGCTATTGTGCTGCATTTTAAAACTAAAAATTAACATCTGTCAGACAATAACACACTTGTGTAAACTGAACTGTTTTTAATCTGCTTCAGAATCCTGGATTGACCTTTATTGCATAAATAACAAATGTTTTATATGAAGAAAACAAAAAGTATGTCAACATATCACACTTGGAAACTTCTCTTTTTTTCAATTTCAATTGCAAAGTATTGGTCATCCATTTTTCTTCCCCCCATATTTTACTCTTCCTAGTCATCCACGTTCCAAACCTTTTAAACCCATCAGAGGGTTGAAGATAGCTGGAGCCTATCCTGGCTGAACTGGGCATAAAGCAGAATCGAGCTCTGCTGGGATGCCAGTTAAAGGCAGAGCACACATACAGTATATGCACACCACTGTGTTGACAGAGGTTTGTGGCATTCCTTATTTAAAATAAATAATTGTGAGTCCCAGAGCATGCAGGTACAGATGCACATACCACTCCGAAGTTGATTGGGGTGCTTGGCTGATTGCACATTCACGTGCAAATGCGAGGGGGTCAGACAAGTGCTTCATTTACACCTTGGAGTAGGTGGAGGAGACCATCTATTTACTGTCAGGGCTGTGAAGGGCACTTGTACAACAGACTTGGGAGATCAAAAAGAGGACAAAAAATGGATCAAAGGAAAAATATCAAAATGAAAGATGAAAAAAAGCAGTGAAAAGAAGGAATTGAGTAATGTGAGAAAGATGAATCAGGGTGAGGAAACCATACTCTAAGGAGTGGAGGTAGGTGGTCAGGAGTATGTGGAAGCAAGTGGCAGAAACCCAAACCTGGGATTATTGGATGACTACACTTGTCGTTGTCGGCAAGTGTCTCCTCATGCTATAAGGTCCTGATGGGATAAGCTGAGGAGATGCCAGATTTTAGAAAGAGGAATTGGGGCTCGTGACTGTTTAAAAAGAAGAATCTTCCTAGGATTTTAATCTCATTTTTACTGGATTATTTATTGATTTTAACTTCCATGTTTTTCTTTGATTTTATTTATTTATTGATGAACTATTTCGAAAGTACCACACTTTTGAACACTGTTTGTTTGTTGTTTAAAATAAAAGTGCTTGAATCACTTTGGATTAACCCCTTGCTGACTGTGTGTGTCCTGATTTGTCTGGCTCATCCTCAGGTGCTTTATTGACAATTGTGGGTTCAAGAGGCTCTTGGAAACAACCAGGAAGCATGGAACCAACCTGGACTGCCACAGCCAGCAGTCACTCACACTGGGCTAGCAAACTGGGTGTGTTTATGGGGTGTATGGGCATCCCGAGTACACATATTGGAGCCACACAGACTGCAGGGTCAATCTGCGAAGTCCACATAGACAGTGACTGATTTGAACCCAGGATTCTGGGAAAATGAGATGTCACCATGTTGCCCTACATTACCTTTTTTTGAATTAATCAAAGAAATTTTTCCTTTTGCTAAAACAATTGATTTTGCTTTACTATAATTCATTCCAGATTTAAACAATAGCTTTTTTTTAACAATTTTATACAAACTATACCCTATGTAATTGTACTGGTCTGTTCCTGATTTATTGATAATTAAATTAAGGTGGTGAAATTCATGCAAAGTGTTTTCATTTGCTTATTCTTATCTCATTGGGTACCGCAGATTTTTCCTCTTTATTTTTTTTTTCCTTTACTTGTCCAGTCTATGCTCAGCAGAGTAGGTTTCATCTGTGGCCTGATTGTTCACACAATATATTATTCTGATGAGACCATTATGAAGGACAAACCTAATGCATTAGCAGTTTTTCAAATCTTGTTGAAACATGCTAATCAAAGCCGCTGGCAGTCTCAAGCACATCAGACACTGAATGAAGGCCATACTGAGCAGGCCAAACCTTAGGCTTATGGTTTGCACTTCTTTTTCTTTGTAATGCTGACCCCTATATATGCCATTTTCAAAAGCTTTGGACTCAATTATAATTTAATTGTTCACACAAAATTTCTTTCTGTTGAGATCATTTTTATGGGAGCTATAGTGCTTCTAGTTGGATGGACTGAAGAATAAACCTAATGCATTAGCGGTTTTCAACTCCTGCATTACTTGAAAGCCAAGCATGTAAAATTAATATGAGTGCTACATACATATGTCAATTCATATTTTACCCAATTGCAAATGTTGGCCACCGTAACAATTTATTCAGACACCAGCAAGTGCTCAAATCCATTTGCCCCACAATTGCACTCACCTTGTCTTTGGAACATTTTTCAAAAAGAGCTTTCTGTATGAAATATTTGTGTTTCATTATTTGTTTCAGTGTTTATTTCCTTTCCATATCTTTTTCTTAATATCCCATCAACTCATGGCAATGGAGTTAAAGACAGCCAAGTGTAAATACAAAATGCATTTTTTAGTATTCACTGTTGTGATTATTTTAAATGAAACAATTACTAGCCCGGGTCATTTTGAATCAAATACCACAGACCAAAAGGTTGCATTACTGTCAAGGAAAGGGGGCTCATGTCCTGAAAAAGACAGTTCAAAAGCTGCCCGGAATTGAATAAAAGGGGGCTTCCCAAACGACTTGTCAAATACAGACAGAGGTTAATTAACTGAAGGTCAGAACGTCTTGCTAACCAAAACCAAAATGAGTAGCAAAATACAAAAAAAACTCGGCCAATGTCAGCAAAAGGGTCAAATGCACAAAAAGGAAGACAAAAGAAAGTACTAAAATAAACACAAGGCAAATGATTTCACCAAACACCTGAGCTTTATATTTGGGTCTTGATGACAGATCATGTGACTTTCAAACATGTGACTATCACAGCAAGTTAAATAACGATAAAGCACCCGTTAAATATTGAAATGGTGTCACACAGGTTCAAAATAAAAACAATAATATTTTCCCATATGAAAAAGGTACAATATTTAAACTCACCAAAAGTTGACTTTAGCGATGAACAATCTTAATACATAATTTGCCTGCCTCCTCACTCACTCACTCACTCACGTCCATCCGAAGCCGAATGCACAGTCACCTTCTGCGCACGTCCGAAGCCAAATGCGCAATCGCCTTCTGCGCAGCTGCCCGAAAAACCTTACGAGACCAACATCCAACCCCAACATCGCGGCAGGCGGCGGATTTACGGCAGCAAAAATTCAAAGAGAAAGGTGACTTCGATTAAAGCTCTAGAGGCCTGAAAGGCGATTTCGACTACAGCTCAAGGCCTAATTACGCATTCTGATTCAATTACTCATTCATTCAATACACCTATATCAGGTTTGTGGTGCTTATACTTATTACTATTTCATATTGTACTGGAACATTCATCATTCAATATTATACTATAGGCCTGGAAAATTCATCAACTAACAGTACAAGCCTGTACAGTAATGAGTAAAGCGGACTACAATCATTACAAAACAACTTCTTCGTTATCTTATCATTTGTTCTTCATACACTGCTGACACAAACTCGTGCCCGTTTCATCTTACGTTGTCGAAATGGGCTCTTTGTCTAGTCACATAACAGAAACAATAAGAGATTATGAGATTTTTTTAACTCTTATGAGACCCTCCCAAATTGGTGCTGCATGCCAAAACACGACTGACAGTTCTGTCGAGGGTTACTTTTCCATCGCCAAGGTAACTGCAGGTTTGCAGCATCATCAAGGCAACTGCAAGTTCACAGTCTCCCCGTGTAACACGTCTGTTGCCTGATGGGTGATGCAAGGAACATTATAACCCGCCCACTGACCTGGCCCTGTTCCTGCTTGTTTGTTGTGTCTGTGTGTATTGAAATAGTAAATACTCTGACTGTTCCTGTTTTGATTGGAATAAAGTTGGTTTTCTTGAAGCCTTTGGCATCTTCTCTCGAGTCCAAGACAGTGACTTACATTTGAAAAGATACCAGGAGTGGGGTCCTCCACTGATGGATCCTCAGAAGGCGCACCATGTTCTGCTTCTACTGGAGCCGGATGAGTCTCTAGAAGACACCCCTGACATTGTCCGTCCCAGAGATGTACTGGTGAAGGTGGCTCTCTCGAATGACCGTGAGTGTTTCCTATTCTGTTTTGAACATACAGCAACACTAATGTGCTGAAACAAGTGAGGCTGAACAGTTATTTTGGTACCCTTTTTGACAGGGGAGGCCCTACAAATCATGTGAAACATTCCCCCTGAAAGGCTTGATGACTATGACTTCCTGAAGCAACAGATCCTCATCTGTATGGCTATGAGCCTCTTGGCCAAGGGACGTCAGTTTCAGCTGTGGTAAATTGATCCGGATCGCCCCATCTGGGGACAGGTCCAGGACTTAGTGGATCTGATCCGTAGCTGGGTTTGTAGAGCCACCTTCCTAGCACATTATGGGAAAGCTTGTTACTGATGCACTCTTGTCAGCGATAAACAAAGACCTTTGTGATGAGATGCTCCGGAATGATGTCCACTCACTACTAGATGTCTGCTGCCATGCCCTTTCTTCTGCTCGGACCCAAGGTCCTACATTCACGGGCGCCCCCCGCACATGAACTGACGCCACAGGCAGAAGGCGCTATTGTAGGAACTCCATAACTGAGATCAAATGCAGCTGCTTTTGCTGTGATCAACCGGGGCATTGGACTAGGGAGTGCCACCTTCTACCTGGACAGTCAATGGACTTAGGTTGAGCCCAAGTATGGGGGTCACAGGGTTTCCCTGGAGTGTTGAAGAAAGACAATTTAAAGGTCTGTATTAAGTTGGTCAGATGCAAAATCCCATTAGTGACCTTTTCATAGTCTGCCATGACTTGCTCCAGTCAACCCACTATACAAAGATGGACCAGGTGAACATTCTCTGTTTTCATGGAGATGTTGATGAACATGAAACTATTTTTTCCCTCTGAAATTTAAGGGGAGGAACTTTAAAGTTTGGACTGCCATATCAGATACTTCACTCTGGCCTCTTTTAATCGGGAAGAGGAATGCTATCTTCCCATGTGTCCTACCCACCTGCAGAGCACCTCTGTCTGTAGCAGATATAGAGAGGCTTGCCGCTGACAAAGTCAGTAAAGACACTGACTTAGAGACTGAACCTGGTTTGTCCAGTGAGGTAAGGGTCAACCCCTCACCTGAGAGTTCAGAACAACTGGAGGGCTTTTTGGAACAGGCACTTCCACCTTCAACCTCCACAAACCAGCCAGCAGCTATGGACACTGGAGAAACAATGGCTGTAGAAGAGCAGAGTGCTGCATCGGGTCCTGGAGAATGGGAGACAGATACTCCAACAAGAGTTTGCATGCCTGCAATGGGCCAACAGCAGCCTAGACTTTGCATTTAAACAAGCACATGTCACAAACAATAGTTAGGGCCTGGATTTCAAAACACCGCAATTTTTGATTAAGGATGGTTTCTTATATCAGGTGGTTTCTGATTGTGTAGGGGAAGGGTGGATTGAGCAGTTGGTGGTACTGAGCAGACATAGAGAGACAGTTTTAAAAATTACTCACACCCATGTCTTGGGTGTCATCTTGGCACGGAGAAAACAAGTGATTGCATTCACGACAGTAAAAGGGAGTGGCGAAACCTAATTGTTCTGGTCCCAAATGGCTCTGTTCAGTTCTGTCTAGATTTTAGACGCTTGAATAAGATCTCTAAGTTTGATGCCTACCTGATGCCACGTATTGATTGCCTGTTGGAAAAACTCGAGCAAGCCTCGTATATTTCCACCCTGGATCTCATGAAGGGTACTGGCTGGTGCCTCTAGAGGATTCCAGTTGTGAAAAGACTGCATTCCCCACTCCGGATGGGTTATTGGAATTCACCAGGTTTCCTTTTGGTCTTCATGGTGCGTCGTTGACTTTTCAGCAGATGATGGATCAGATTCTGTGACCACATTCTGTATATGTTGGAGCGTATCTTGATCATATTATCATTTTTAGTAATGATTGGAGGTCGCACCTTGACCACCTGTGTGTGGTGCTTGACAGCTTTGTCATTAATTTGATTTTAACTCCATCTCTTCTTTCCTTCTCCTTTTCTCAAGCTTGTCTCACTTCAGTCTGTCTTGCTATCCCCCAGTGAGTGCATGTATACCAAATGACCCACAGAGCCTCCATGAGGGACAGCTGTGTTAATTGTTTGTATGCATGTTAAGAGCAACTATCAACTACCCTCAACAAGAACCATGCAGCCACACTGCTTTTCTCTGGCACATCTCCATTGACAGGGTCTACGCAGCCTCACTGTTTATTAAAAATCATGCACTGCCACAGACACCTAATGCACTTTACAACACTCCTATAAAGGCTCGAGGAAATTGCAGTCCCTCTGGAATACATTGTATGTTTTTGCTTCTGTTTTTGGGACTCTGATTTTAGGATAATGTTTCAGACTTTTTGTTTAGAATTGACTTTTCTATAAGCCCTTTTTCTTCTTTTTTGCTCTTTTGAGTATATTGTTACATTTTCTGATTTTTGTGAAATACAGTAAATCTCTTTTTATAAAGATCCTTTGTTTGCCCTTTCATCCACAATCCAGAGTTTTACGGTCATCCTTCCTGTGGTGGGGCTTTGGCTATATGTTGTGAACATTATTTACGTTGTATATATTTGAACTTTTGAAGTTAAGCACATTTTGGCATGGTGTCAGCCAAAGCCAACCGCTACAATGAGAACTCAAGCTGCCTTTGAGTGCACTCTCTCTGGACAGGCATGTGAGAAAACTGGCTTTCTTCACTTGATATTTTTGGAGACCTCTCGCCATTTTGGTCATCATAATAATATCCCTTGGCTGGATAAAATCCTCGAACTTCTTATTAGAGAATGTTGGCTTCAATACAAGTAGGGTATAGTATTAGGTTTCATTTTGGTCTATTTAATTCCTTTCTGTCTTTGACTACTAATTTCTGCTTGCCCTAATGTTTGGTTGCCTGTTCATTTGTCTCTTTAAGTTACAACCTCGGCTTGCTCTCTCGCCATGAACTCTCATCTTATGTAAATCATCACATGGTTTTTATATTAATTTCTTACAAGAATCCTCAGATTTAGTGTCTATCATAACAGCCATTTTGTGAACTTTTGTTTATGGTTGCTACCCTTGTTGCTACCATGAGACAAAAGTTAGTGTGCAACACGTGCTGTCATTATTGCCACAGTATAAAAGTCAGAGTTGTGCACTTTCTGGTTGTCCAAGTTTGTGGATATTCTGAATTGTCCTGAGAGTTAAGTGTGACTTATAGACTTATATGTTAATTTTACTGACTTCTTACTTTGGATTAGCATTTAGGATGTGGTGCTTGTTAAATTGCCTTTCTGTTTTCTGAACCATGCTTTGATTTTTTTTTTATCCTAGTCCTTCCTCGTTTAAGTCTTTTCTGGGTCCATCAAGGTTAAACAAAATGTATCTTAAATAGTATTGCTTTAATTTTTGATTGTTCTGCATGTTTTATTCTAATTTGACTTAGACAAATGAATAAAAAAGAATTGTGCTTTTAGTTTTGCAGTGTAAACATGTCTGAATTGTATGTAGAAGAAATTAATCAATATACAAGATATTTCACTTAGTAATGTCTGTATTTTTTTACACTTTCTTGGCTTAATGAGTTTTCATTTTTTATCTGGGTTTAAAATATCAGAGAATTTAGATTCACTATTGTTTTATATTAGTTACTAGGCGTCCCCCGTGGTTTCCCCCACGTAATAGTGAAACAGGACAAACTTTAAAAATCAATAAATAAAAAGTTATCACTAGCTAAGCAGTGGCAAGTTATACTCCAAAACGCAGAGGTAGACCAACTCCCCACTACTGACGTCATGCTTCCCCTTCCCCTTGGCCCACAGCCTCTGTCTCAGATTAGCGTAAATATATCGCTCCTTCAAGCAAACTATGATTCTTAGCACGATGAGAGAAGTCGCAAAATCAACTGTAATGTTCAAGCAAATTCTAGAAAAAAGCCTGATCTAAATCCATTTAGTAGTTCTCTCATTCGCTAGCTAAGCAGATATAAGATATGCCCTGAGGCTGGCACGTGAGTGAGGATGGCCACACCCCCCTCCCCTTGGCCCGCTGCGTCTCTCTCTCTCTCTTGGATTTGGGCAAATAAATCGGTACCACAACAAACTATGATACTTGGCACAATGAGAGAGGTTGCAAAATCAACCGGAATGTTGAAGCACATCATAGAAAAAAAACCCAATCTAAATTCGTTAAGTAGTTCTCTCGTGAAAAGCGGACAGACATACATACAGACAGACAAACTGACGTTAGATTATATATATACATATATATATGTATAAATATATATATATATATATATATATATATATATATATATATATATATATATATATATATATATATAAGAGAGAGAGAGAGATTTTATTTCTTCATTGTATTCTACTTATATTGCAACACCATGTTGCTTTTGATGTGTGACACTATTTTGAATGTCCATTACTATAACACAATAGTCTGTTTGTTCAAATTTATGGATACTCTAAACAGCTTCTTTAGCAATCAATTCTTTAGATTCCATGATTATCAATACTCAGGACTTTGATTCATGCTTATGTCTGTTTTGTCTTTCTGGCTTTGACTTCTGCTTGGTGTTTGGTTAAAATTTTCATCTCCTGGTCCTACTCTGCTTTCCAATTTCCATCCTGTGGCAGTATAAAGTAGAAATGCCTTCACTGTTTTAAAAACAAGCAGCTCAAAACTTCAACTTGCTGTGTGACTAGTGTCTGTTTGTTTGCAAAGCACAAAAAGCCATTTTGCCTTTGATTCATAATTGAAGTGACACCAGTCATTGATCATTCAAACAAAATAAATGTTGGCCTCTGTTATATGATCATCAGCTGCATCAAAAACTTTACTGTCTTTGACCCAGTTAATAGTGCATAAAAATAAATAAATATCTTAAAGCACATCAAAAATGCATTGTAATAACATCAAAGTTGCATTAAAAGAAGGCGATATTACAATGTAAATCAAACAATACATGAAATTTACATTGTCATAGAGGAATTAAGTCAACAAGACAGAGTTCCTGAAAAAAGCATTAAGAGAGAGCTAGACAGTCAAGAGTCACAATTTAATCCATAAATGTCAATTTAAGAGTGTAATAAAAAAGTGACTGCTTGTCAGCCTGTATTTGAATTCCAGGACTTAACTGATCTACATGGGGCAGACTCAAAAAAAGAAAAAAAAAAAGATTCAGTGAGTTGCTGATTAAAAAAATTGAATCTTAAAATACTGAGACGTTTGGCTTGTATAAGGTGATCAGCAAATGTGGGTGTCCATGGTCTTGTGCTACACATGAATGGCAGTGTCTGGATGGAAAGCCTCAGTGTGTGCCTATTCCATTAGAGAATGATATTCCATTTAATTCCATTAGAGATTAGATATTTTTGGAAGAGCTCAGTGTTTGCTTGTTAGTCCTTGGTGGTCACTGCCTCTCATTAGCACAGATAAATAAAGAACTAATATCTATCGCCACCTCTTCTGAGCATATGTGCAAGTGTCTTCTGAATTATCTGTCTGGCTCTGAGAATCAGTCATTTAGTACACATGTGTTAAATCATGCGGTCGACCTCATTTGCATGTGTTGAATATACCTGTTTTGTTTTTTTCCCTTTACAAAATGTGAACTGTTACAATCCAGTACTATTGCCAGAATTTCTAGACTGACAAAAGCAAATTGTTTCTTTTCTAATGCTCTTGCCATTTCCTATGTTCTCTTAAAGAATGTGCCATTATCTCTTTTAAAGAGAGTTTCCTGCAGCTTTTAAAATTACTATCCGTAGGTACGTGCATATCTAATCTGGTCACAGCTTCCTGGCTGAAGTATTCATTTTAGCACATTGGCAAAACTCCACTCTTAGTGTTTCTTTTAGATTTCACCCTCCCATCTGTTTAACAACTTCATTTATTCCAAATGCAGTCTGTGTTATTTCCACTAGTATTCATACTGAGGGATCATTTATTTATCATATTCTAAAGAGACATGTAACACGACAGCAGCTGCTGATTTTAAGAGTACTGTATACTGCTTCACTTTTGTTCCAATTGTAAAATTTCCATCCATCATTTTATTAAGTTAATTTTAAAAATAACAAATTGTGCACTTTCTATGTATATATTAAAAGTACGTGTAATTTTGATTTCCTTTTTGCTCATTTCCTTTATGTCTTAACCCACACTGTCATCTTTTTGACAGGGAAATAATTATAATTAATACTATGGGCATGTGGTATTTTACTTTCTCTAAAAATGTGGACCAGATGAGCTTAGTGGGCAGGAGGTCTGATTTTCTCCCATCATGTTTGTATTATAGTGGGTGGCCCTCAGAAGATTCTAGATATGAGGAATGAAAATGCTGTGACAGTTGTTGGTTTAACAGACAAACAACTTTTATTTTATTTATATTAAATACAATTTCAAGGTGTTTTACAGAGTAGAGAGCTGTTTAACTTCCCCTTGGGGACGAATAAAGTATTATCTATCTATCTATCTATCTATCTATCTATCTATCTATCTATCTATCTATCTATCTATCTATCTATCTATCTATCTATCTATCTATCTATCTATCTATCTATCTATCTATCTATCTATCTATCTATCTATCTATCTATCTATCTATCTATGTCTGTCCGTCCATCTAGTGTAGTACAATTGTGTATTTGTCAAAGGCATTTAATAGCTGCTTCAGGTTTAATCACTAAATTGGAGGTGGAGACCAAACTGACAACCTTGAGCTTTTCACTCCAATGCCTTAGTCACCAGGACACCGTACCTGTCAAATGATCCACAATACTGCGGTGGATCAGAGATGAAATGTAAGCCCTAGCTACAAACAGGCCTCTGGCAAAGAAGAAAAGCCACTTTTAAGTACGGAATACATAAAATGTTATGTTGATATCTTCTTGAGTATTTATTAAAAGATGTCTGGTCTACTAGCATCTCTCCAAAAAGAATATATTAAAATTTATAAAAAGAAACTGAGAAAAAAAAACAAACAAGAGAGAACAAAAAGTAATAAATGAATGGAATGCACACAAAACCTCTGTTGCTCAACTGATCCTGCTTTTCCAAATAGATAGATATCATTGTTACTCTTGTTTCCAGCTGGATGGCCCACTCACTTGTCTATTGTACCTCCAAAATACCATCAAAGAGCTCTTCCATTCACCTTCTTTCACCCCACTTTGATTCTGGACTCTTCGCCCAGCCAGTGAGCCTTAGAAGACCTCTTCTCCCGAGTATAGAATCCTAGTGATCCTCCCTGAGGCAAGGGATCTTTCCAAAGGAATTCATACAGGGTCTGAAGTGCCCTCAGGAACACCAAGTTCATGCTCATTCTAGTGGCCTCTGGTGTCCCCAAAACCCTGCGTCTTTTGTAGCTGTTAATTGGCTGTTTGTGATGCTCCTTTTTAATACAGGGAAAATGTGGTGCCTGCCTCCTTAGCTGGGGGCCATGCCACTGTTCCTTTGTGGCCTGACGAGTGACTATAGCCTCCTTATGGTCCACTATGTCTATGCTCTTACATAGATAATCTGTTTCCAAGGGCCTTCTGCTAGCCAGAAGGGTGTGTGGTACTTCATCAACCATACTCTACAAATGGAGAATGCAGCACAACCAGCACTTTCTCTGTTATGTGCCCACTAAGCATCTTGGGAAATTTGCTCTCCTGTCCTTTCAAGGCACCAGTCTGTCTTGGCTTCTTATTCTTTGTGCCAAGTCAGCAAAAATGTATATAAATATGAATAAACCAGTAACTGCACACTGCACGATAACGTGCAATGATTAAACTTGACTTGAACATTCATAATTTTCATACTCTTTCTCTGTACGTTTAACATTCGTTTGCTCAGAGGTTGATGTGCTTGCTACTTCCTGAGCAGCTCTTCTTTTCTCCACCGTAGTGACCCGCTTCTTTTCTTCTTTCATTGGCATTTTTTCGCGTTAAAACTGATTAAGTCAGTGTTTGTGTTGCAATTACTTAGTACGTTTTCCTTAATCTTTCACTTAAGCTAGCACTTACATCTTCAATCTGCCTCAGGAATGATTTAAGATATGAAAAGGTAGGGGAAGTGACAGCGAAGGTGGTAGGGAATGAGAACGGTGCCCATACGCATGCGCCACACTGCCGCCCAGCTGGCCACTGGCGAGAGTTGATCCTGTAATAAAATAAAAATAAAAAGAGGAATAACCTTGGACGTCAATCATCACCCCGAAAGCAGATAGGAGACGTCACGTAGTATATGCCTGTATGTACCAAATTTCAGGTCAATAGTTCAAACAGTTTGCGAGCTACAGGTAATTTAATATCCTGGACAGACAAACGAACAGCCACGGTAGCGTATTATATAAGAAGATATTAATGAAGTCATGCTGGCATAACAGTTAGTTCTACTGCCTCATCTTCCCAGGAACTGAGTTTAAATTGCGATGTGGTCACTACCTGTGTGATGTCTGCACATTCTCCCAGTGTCTGCATGGGTTTTTCTCCCAAATCCCAATAATGTTCAATTTAATTGGCAATGCTAAATTGTGAGCATGTGTGAGTG